>NW_022261978.1:15817996-15820687 GCF_002021735.2 Oncorhynchus kisutch | reverse complement strand
CAACTTGAGTGTAATGTTTACGTTCATTTTTATTGTTTATTTCACTTTTGTATAATATCTACTTGACTTGCATTGGCAATGTTAACATATGTTCTCATGCCAATAAAGCCCCTAAATTGAATTGAAAGATGGAGGGAGGAGAGAGAGAGAAGTAAATACATGAATTAAATTCTATAACCACCCTAAAAGGAAGCGATGCCCACACAGCCCTCACATACAGAGATGAACCTAGAGAAGAGTCCCCCCATTCAGCTGCTACTGGGACTTCACAAAACACAACCAGACCCCACAAACCCAACAGACTGCAACACAATTAAATCATGAGAAAGCAAAAAGAGAATTACTTGGCACATTGGAAAGAATTAAACAAACAAACGGAAAAAAACTAGAATGTTATTTGGCCCTAAAAAGAGAGTACACAGCGGCAGAATACCTGACCACTGTGACTGACCCAAACTTACGGAAAGCTTGACTATGTACAGACTCAGTGAGCATAGCCTTGCTATTGAGAAAGGCCGCCGTAGGCAGACCTTGCTCTCAAGAGAAGACAGGCTATGTGCACACTGCCACCAAAATGAGTTGGAAACTGAGCTGCAACTTCCTAACCTCCTGCCCAATGTATGGCCATATTAGAGAGACATATTTCCCTCAGATTACACAGATCCACAAAGAGTTAGAAAACAAATCCAACACTGATCAACTCCCACATCTCCCACACGACAGGAGATACAGCACCATGTGTCATCACAGCAGTAAGATGTGGGACCTGTTGTCATGACAACAACGCAAACAGTTGTTTATTGTTCATTCACCTGCTTTGGCAATGTTACCATATTTCCCAATGAAGACCCTTTGAACTGAACTGAATTGAGGGAGAGAGAGAGGAGAGAGGAGAGAGAGAGGAGAGAGAGAGGAGAGAGAGGAGAGAGAGGAGAGAGAGAGAGAGAGAGTAGAGAGAGGGGAGAGAGAGAGAGAGAGGAGAGAGGAGAGAGAGAGGAGAAGAGGAGAGAGAAAGACGAGAGAAGAGAGAGAGACAAAGAGGAGAGAGACAAAGAGAGAGAGACAAGAGGAGAGAGAGAGAGAGAGAGGAGAGAGAGATTCGAGAGAGAGAGAGAGAGAGGAGCCCCTAGATTAGTTTGTCATACTACGAAAATGTGTGTGTGTGTAAGAGAGAGAAAAGATCACAGTATGTTAATGTGTTTTATGTTTGAGTCTGAAATGGTGGAAATAATCAGAGAAATGATGGAGGTCCATTAAACAGACGGGTTGGCCTCATTAAGGCCCTCAGCAGAAGGCTGGAGCACACACACACACACCACACACACATATACACACACTTACACTACACACACACATACATACATACCAACACACACGTACACATACACACACATGCACGCACGCCTTCACACACACACACATATATATATACCATATATATATGTACACACACACATACACACACTCCCCACACGCAGGGGGAGGAAACACCACAGGCACACTGTGATCAGTGATGGGTTATGACAGACTCTTAGAGACTAGTGAATGGAGTGGGGGGGGGGGGTCTGTGCCTTTACCCTGTGTATGTGGTGTGTGTGTGTGTTCGTGTGTTGTGCGTGTGCGTGTGTGTGTGTGTGTGCGTGTGTGTGTGTTAAACTGTGTGTGTGTGTGTGCGTGCGTTGTGTGTGTGTGTGTGTTTAACTGGGTGTGTGTATGTGTGACATCATCAGTGTGAGTGGGCTAAAGACAGACAGCCACCAAATGTCATGGTTGTGCCCCTTGTAAGTATGTATGGTTGGTGTGTGTGTGTGTGTGTGTGTTGTGTGTCGTGTGTGTGTGTGTGTATATGTGTGTGTGTGTGTGTGTGTGTGTTGTGTGTGTGTGTGTGTGGTGTGCTGTGTGTGTGTGTGTGTGTGTTGTGTGTTGTGTGTGTGTGTGGCAATTAGTGAGCAGGCCAGTGACTGTAGCAGCCAGGGGCATGAGAGAAGCCCTGGGGCTAACAAGGGAGAGAATATTTGATTAGCCTCTCCCACACACACTGACTATACAGGCCACCACTGAGAAACATGCAGAAATCCGCTTAGCATTTGTAGCATCCCTCATTCACTTCTAATGTTCCGTTAGCATTAGCAGACAGAAGAACGAGAGTGCCCTGCTCAAGCTCAACCCTGAGTGGATTTCTATCTATTCTTCCGTCTCTCTCTGTGTCTCTCTCTGTGTCTCTCTCTGTGTCTCTCTCTGTGTCTCTCTCCTGTCTCTCTCTCATCTCTCTCTCTCTCTCTCTCTCTCTCTCTCTCTCTCTCTCTCTCTCTGAGTGTGTCTTTCTCTCTCTCTCTCTCTCTCTCTCTCTCTCTCTCTCTCTCTCTCTCTCTCTCTCTCTCTCTCTGAGTGTGTCTTTCTCTCTCTCTCATTTCAAGAGGTTGATGTTTTTGTTAGGTTTTATAGGTCATGGTCTGATGGCAAGAGGAGAGCGCTGAAGACAGATCTTTCTTTTTTAACAGCACATTTGGTCCACGGACCATTTCCTTATGAGAGTCTTCTCTCTATGGCATAGTATGGCAGGTGACCTGGGGCTTCTCCCATGTGGGCCCCATCCCTTGGTTTCACACCCCAGTGGGATCGCATGGCCCTGGGTTAGGTGTTTAGGCAAACCCCAGGCCTCTGGGGCCTAGCTACCCTGTTCCATTCACT
>NW_022261978.1:15802996-15815496 GCF_002021735.2 Oncorhynchus kisutch | reverse complement strand
TGCATCTCCCAGCTAAGGGTCAACACCACAGGGCCCCTGACACGCTGGAAAATGCCCCGGCCCCGGGGCCACCAACACGGCATTCAACTATAACATCTACCCCCTCTCCTCCCTCCTTCCCTTCCTCCTCTAGCCTCGACACACACACCAGATATACACACCAGACACACACACACACCAGATATACACACCAGACACACACACACACCAGATATACACACCAGACACACACACACTAGATATACACACCAGACACACACACCAGATATACACACCAGACACACACACACTAGATATACACACCAGACACACACACTAGATATACACACCAGACACACACACACCAGATATACACACCAGACACACACACACTAGATATACACACCAGACACACACACACTGGGTACAGGGTGGGTATCAGGGTGAGTATCAGGGTGAGTATCGGAGTGTGTATCAGGGTGGGGTTTAGGGTGGGTATCAGGGTGAGTATCAGGGTGGGTATCAGAGTGAGTATCAGGGTGGGTATCAGGGTGGGTATCAGGGTGAGTATCAGGGTGAGTATCAGTGTGTGTTTCAGAGTGAGTATCAGGGTGTGGTTTAGGATGGGTATCAGGGTGAGTATCAGAGTGAGTATCAGGGTGTGGTTTAGGGTGGGTATCAGGGTGAGTATCAGGGTGAGTATCAGGTTGAGTATCAGGGTGAGTATCAGAGTGTGTATCAGGGTGTGGTTTAGGGTGGGTATCAGAGTGAGTATCAGATTGTGTTTCAGGGTGAGTGTCAGGGTGAGTGTCAGGGTGAGTATCATGGTGTGTATCAGGGTGAATATCAGAGTGTGTATCAGGGTGAGTATCAGAGTGTGTATCAGGGTGTGGTTTGGGGTGGGTATCAGGGTGGGTATCAGGGTGAGTATCAGAGTGTGTATCAGGGTGTGGTTTAGGGTGGGTATCAGAGTGAGTACCAGAGTGTGTTTCAGGGTGAGTGTCAGGGTGAGTATCAGGGTGTGTATCAGGGTGTGGTTTAGGGTGGGTATCAGGGTGAGTATCAGGGTGAGTATCAGGTTGAGTATCAGGGTGAGTATCAGAGTGTGTATCAGGGTGTGGTTTAGGGTGGGTATCAGAGTGAGTATCAGAGTGTGTTTCAGGGTGAGTGTCAGGGTGAGTGTCAGGGTGAGTGTCAGGGTGAGTATCAGGGTGAGTATCAGGGTGTGTATCAGGGTGAGTATCAGAGTGTGTATCAGGGTGAGTATCAGAGTGTGTATCAGGGTGTGGTTTGGGGTGGGTATCAGGGTGGGTATCAGGGTGAGTATCAGAGTGTGTATCAGGGTGTGGTTTAGGGTGGGTATCAGAGTGAGTACCAGAGTGTGTTTCAGGGTGAGTGTCAGGGTGAGTATCAGGGTGTGTATCAGGGTGTGGTTTAGGGTGGGTATCAGGGTGAGTATCAGAGTGTGTATCAGGGTGTGGTTTAGGGTGGGTATCAGGGTGAGTATCAGGGTGAGTATCAGGATGAGTATCAGAGAGTGATTCAGGGTGAGTATCAGGGTGAGTATCAGAGTGTGGTTTAGGGTGGGTATCAGGGTGAGTATCAGGGTGAGTATCAGAGTGAGTATCAGAGAGTGGTTCAGGGTGGGTATCAGGGTGAGTATTTTGTCTCCCGTGATCAAAGCTACAGGACCCTACAAGAGACTGTTGGTTAACAGAACCAGAGAACATAAAGCTGTCTTCTTCTGCTCGCTCATTTTCCACATGGTGACTATCAGCACGGCGGAGCCCCTGATAAGCCCTGTAATAGGCGGGACCCCCCCCCCCCCCCCCCCCCCATCTCAGCCTATCAGCACGGCGGAGCTCCTGATAAGCCCCCCATCTCAGCCTATCAGCGTGTTAGAGCTGAAGTATAGCAGCTAGATAATACAGGAAGGTTAGCCACGTCGTTAATAATAGCAGCCCTAAGCTTCCCATGCTCTGGTGTAGAGGAAGGAGGGTGGAAGGGGCATTACATGGATGTATGATGTAGTTAGAACACAGAGAGGTGGAAGTTAGGCTTCGGTAGACGCTGTTAGAGTAGGGAACTGACGGGGTTAGCTAGCAGGGTTTGGTGTCAATTCCATTCCAATTCAATTAGGAGTTTCCCCATTTCTGAAGTAGAGTTTCAAATTGCCTCCTGAATTGACTGAATATGACAGGTAGATCACTGAATAACAGATACTAGCTGTCTGGTACAGTAATGTACTGAATAACAGATACTAGCTGTCTGGTACAGTAATGTACTGAATAACAGATACTAGCTGTCTGGTACAGTAATGTACTGAATAACAGATACTAGCTGTCTGGTACAGTAATGTACTGAATAACAGATACTAGCTGTCTGGTACAGTAATGTAGCAGAGTACTGAATAACAGATACTAGCTGTCTGGTACAGTAATGTACTGAATAACAGATACTAGCTGTCTGGTACAGTAATGTAGCAGAGTACTGAATAACAGATACTAGCTGTCTGGTACAGTAATGTAGCAGAGTACTGAATAACAGATACTAGCTGTCTGGTACAGTAATGTACTGAATAACAGATACTAGCTGTCTGGTACAGTAATGTACTGAATAACAGATACTAGCTGCCTGGTACAGTAATGTAGCAGAGTACTGAATAACAGATACTAGCTGCCTGGTACAGTAATGTAGCAGAGTACTGAATAACAGATACTAGCTGTCTGGTACAGTAATGTAGCAGAGTACTGAATAACAGATACTAGCTGTCTGGTACAGTAATGTACTGAATAACAGATACTAGCTGTCGGGTACAGTAATGTAGCAGAGTACTGAATAACAGATACTAGCTGCCTGGTACAGTAATGTAGCAGAGTACTGAATAACAGATACTAGCTGTCTGGTACAGTAATGTAGCAGAGTACTGAATAACAGATACTAGCTGTCTGGTACAGTAATGTAGCAGAGTACTGAATAACAGATACTAGCTGCCTGGTACAGTAATGTAGCAGAGTACTGAATAACAGATACTAGCTGTCTGGTACAGTAATGTACTGAATAACAGATACTAGCTGTCTGGTACAGTAATGTAGCAGAGTACTGAATAACAGATACTAGCTTTCTGGTACAGTAATGTACTGAATAACAGATACTAGCTGCCTGGTACGGTATTGTAGCAGAGTACTGAATAACAGATACTAGCTGCCTGGTACAGTAATGTAGCAGAGTACTGAATAACAGATACTAGCTGTCTGGTACAGTAATGTACTGAATAACAGATACTAGCTGTCTGGTACAGTAATGTACTGAATAACAGATACTAGCTGTCTGGTACAGTAATGTAGCAGAGTACTGAATAACATATACTAGCTGTCTGGTACAGTAATGTACTGAATAACAGATACTAGGTGTCTGGTACAGTAATGTACTGAATAACAGATACTAGCTGTCTGGTTCAGTAATGTAGCAGAGTACTGAATAACAGATACTAGCTGTCTGGTACAGTGATGTACTGAATAACAGATACTAGCTGTCTGGTACAGTAATGTAGCAGAGTACTGAATAACATATACTAGCTGTCTGGTACAGTAATGTACTGAATAACAGATACTAGGTGTCTGGTACAGTAATGTACTGAATAACAGATACTAGCTGCCTGGTACAGTAATGTAGCAGAGTACTGAATAACAGATACTAGCTGTCTGGTACAGTAATGTAGCAGAGTACTGAATAACAGATACTAGCTGTCTGGTACAGTAATGTACTGAATAACAGATACTAGCTGTCGGGTACAGTAATGTAGCAGAGTACTGAATAACAGATACTAGCTGCCTGGTACAGTAATGTAGCAGAGTACTGAATAACAGATACTAGCTGTCTGGTACAGTAATGTAGCAGAGTACTGAATAACAGATACTAGCTGTCTGGTACAATAATGTAGCAGAGTACTGAATAACAGATACTAGCTGCCTGGTACAGTAATGTACTGAATAACAGATACTAGCTGTCTGGTACAGTAATGTAGCAGAGTACTGAATAACAGATACTAGCTTTCTGGTACAGTAATGTACTGAATAACAGATACTAGCTGCCTGGTACAGTAATGTAGCAGAGTACTGAATAACAGATACTAGCTGCCTGGTACAGTAAAGTACTGAATAACAGATACTAGCTGTCTGGTACAGTAATGTAGCAGAGTACTGAATAACAGATACTAGCTGTCTGGTACAGTAATGTACTGAATAACAGATACTAGCTGTCTGGTACAGTAATGTAGCAGAGTACTGAATAACAGATACTAGCTGTCTGGTACAGTAATGTACTGAATAACAGATACTAGCTGTCTGGTACAGTAATGTACTGAATAACAGATACTAGCTGTCTGGTACAGTAATGTAGCAGAGTACTGAATAACAGAATATGTCCATTACCCCTCAATACAAACGCCATGTTTTCCTATTTCCCCCTGCCTGTCAGTACGTTTTGACAGGGACAGGAAGTGGGGGGAGCTGGGAGGATTTTGCAGTCCAGTCAGTCTCTCCATATGCAGTCCTATCAGTCTCTCCATGTGTAGTCCCAGATAAGACGAGGAGCAGAGGAAGAGGAAGTGACTCGGGCTACGGTGGTTCTACTTCTTGTGGTCTGAGAGCCGTGTGGACTGGAGTGATATGGAACCATGGCACTGAGACCTCGGCTTTCGCTACACACACACACACACACACACAAACACACACACACACACGCACACACACACACACGCACACACACGCACACACGCACGGACGCACACACACACACACACACGCACACACACACACGCACGGACGCACACGCGCACACACACGCACGCACGCACACACACACACACACACTTTAAAACACATAGTCACTTCCGGAAAGGGTGAAATCTCTCTGGGAGAGGCTTCCTGAAACACTATGACCTCTCTGGAGAGACTTCCTGAATCTATGTAGAGCACTACTTTTGAGCCCTATAGGGAATCCTATGGACCCTGGTCCAAAGTAGTGCGCTACTTTTGAGCCCTATAGGGTATCCTATGGACCCTGGTCCAAAGTAGTGCACTACTTTTGAGCCCTATAGGGTATCCTACGGACCCTGGTCTAAAGTAGTGCACTACTTTTAGCCCTATAGGGTATCCTACGGACCCTGGTCTAAAGTAGTGCACTACTTTTGAGCCCTATAGGATATCCTATGGACCCTACTTTTGAGCCCTATAGGGTATCCTACGGACCCTGGTCCAAAGTAGTGCACTACATAGGGAATATGATGCCTTTCAGACAGAGCTGTGAGGGCGCAGGGGGATTCACGGTGGTATTACTAACCCTAGTAGTACCTCCATTCTGTAACTTTATATCAGAGGTCAGAGGTCAGGGTCAGTAGTAGTACCTCTATACTGTAGCGTTTATATCAGAGGTCAGAGGTCAGGGTTAGTAGTAGTACCTCTATACTGTAACTTTATATCAGAGGTCAGAGGTCAGGGTTTGTAGTAGTACCTCTATACTGTAACTTTATATCAGAGGTCAGAGGTCAGGGTTAGTAGTAGTACCTCTATACTGTAACTTTATATCAGAGGTCAGAGGTCAGGGTTAGTAGTAGTACCTCTATACTTTAACTTTATATCAGAGGTCAGAGGTCAGGGTTTGTAGTAGTACCTCTATACTGTAACTTTATATCAGAGGTCAGAGGTCAGGGTTAGTAGTAGTACCTCTATACTATAACTTTATATCAGAGGTCAGAGGTCAGGGTTAGTAGTAGTACCTCTCTACTGTAACTTTAAATCAGAGGTCAGAGGTCAGGGTTAGTAGTAGTACCTCTATACTGTAGCATTTATATCAGAGGTCAGAGGTCAGAGGTCAGAGGTCAGGGTTAGTAGTAGTACCTCTATACTGTAGCGTTTATATCAGAGGTCAGAGGTCAGGGTTAGTAGTAGTACCTCTATACTGTAGCGTTTATATCAGAGGTCAGAGGTCAGGGTTAGTAGTAGTACCTCTATACTGTAGCGTTTATATCAGACGTCAGAGGTCAGGGTTAGTAGTAGTACCTCTATACTGTAGCGTTTATATCAGAGGTCAGAGGTCAGGGTTTGTAGTAGTACCTCTATACTGTAGCGTTTATATCAGAGGTCAGAGGTCAGGGTTAGTAGTAGTACCTCTATACTGTAGCGTTTATATCAGAGGTCAGGGTTAGTAGTAGTACCTCTATACTGAGTGTTTATATCAGAGGTCAGAGGTAAGGGTTAGTAGTAGTACCTCTATACTGTAGCGTTTATATCAGAGGTCAGAGGTCAGGGTTAGTAGTAGTACCTCTATACTGTAGCGTTTATATCAGAGGTCAGAGGTCAGGGTTAGTAGTAGTACCTCTATACTGTAGCGTTTATATCAGAGGTCAGGGTTAGTAGTAGTACCTCTATACTGAGTGTTTATATCAGAGGTCAGAGGTCAGGGTTAGTAGTAGTACCTCTATACTGTAGCGTTTATATCAGAGGTCAGAGGTCAGGGTTAGTAGTAGTACCTCTATACTGTAGCGTTTATATCAGAGGTCAGAGGTCAGAGGTCAGGGTTAGTAGTAGGTTATCACAGAGGGACCTCACCTGGTTGGTCTCCCTGCTTCTCTTTGAGTTTCACTGGCTTGGAGCTAACAAGGAGGGATCAGATAACAGCTAAGAGTGTGTGTTTAAAGTGTGTGTTTAAAGTGTGTGTTTAAAGTGTGTGTGTGCACGTGTACAGTATGTGTGTGTGTGTATGTTTGTGGATGCTCATGCGTGTGTGTGTGTGTGTGTGTGTGTGTGTGTGTGTGTGTGTGTGTCTATCAGGGCTCCCGAGTGGCGTAGCAGTCTAAAGCACTGCATCTCAGTGCTACAGGCATCACTACAGACAATCCAGGCTGTATCACAACCGGCCGTGATTGGGAGTCCCATAGGGCGGCGCACAATTGGCCCAATGTCGCCCGGGTTTGGCTGGTGTAGGCCGTCATTGTAAAATAAGAATTTTCATTTAACTGACTTGCCTAGTTAAATAAAGGTTCAATTAAAAAAAGACCATCAAACACACACAATCATCTAACCCCCTCAACCCCCTCTGTCCATCCCTCCTTCCATGTGGAGCGGCAGGATCTAACCCCCTCAACCCCCTCTGTCCATCCCTCCTTCCATGTGGAGCGGCAGGATCTAACCCCCCTCAACCCCCTCTGTCCATCCCTCCTTCCATGTGGGGCGGCAGGATCTAACCCCCTCAACCCCCTCTGTCCATCCCTCCTTCCATGTGGAGCGGCAGGATCTAACCCCCTCAACCCCCTCTGTCCATCCCTCCTTCCATGTGGAGCGGCAGGATCTAACCCCCTCAACCCCCTCTGTCCATCCCTCCTTCCATGTGGGGCGGCAGGATCTAACCCCTCAACCCCCTCTGTCCATCCCTCCTTCCATGTGGAGCGGGCAGGATCTAACCCCCTCAACCCCCTCTGTCCATCCCTCCTTCCATGTGGAGCGGCAGGATCTAACCCCCTCAACCCCCTCTGTGCCATCCCTCCTTCCATGTGGGGCGGCAGGATCTAACCCCCCTCAACCCCCTCTGTCCATCCCTCCTTCCATGTGGAGCGGCAGGATCTAACCCCCTCAAACCCCCTCTGTCCATCCCTCCTTCCATGTGGAGCGGCAGGATCTAACCCCCCTCAACCCCCTCTGTCCATCCCTCCTTCCATGTGGGGCGGCAGGATCTAACCCCCTCAACCCCCGCTGTCCATCCCTCCTTCCATGTGGGGCGGCAGGATCTAACCCCCTCAACCCCCTCTGTCCATCCCTCCTTCCATGTGGAGGCGGCAGGATCTAACCCCCTCAACCCCCTCTGTCCATCCCTCCTTCCATGTGGGGGCGGCAGGATCTAACCCCCTCAACCCCCTCTGTCCTCCCTCCTTCCATGTGGTGCGGGCAGGATCTAACCCCCCTCAACCCCCTCTGTCCATCCCTCTCCATGTGGAGCGGCAGCGATCTAACCCCTCAACCCCCTCTGTCCATCCCTCCTTCCATGTGGGGCGGCAGGATCTAACCCCCTCACACCCCCTCTGTCCATCCCTCCTTCCATGTGGGGGCCGGATCAGGATCTAACCCCCTCAACCCCCTCGTGTCCATCCCTCCTTCCATGTGGGCGGCAGGATCTAACCCCCTCAACCCCCTCTGTCCATCCCCTCCTTCCATGTGGAGCGGCAGCATTACTAACCCCCTCAACCCCCCCTCTGTCCATCCCTCCTTCCATGTGGGGCGGCAGGATCTAACCCCCTCAACCCCCTCTGTCCATCCCCTCCTTCCATGTGGAGCGGCAGGATCTAAACCCCCTCAACCCCCCTCTGTCCATCCCTCCTTCCATGTGGGGCGGCAGGATCTAACCCCCCTCAACCCCTTCTGTCCATCCCTCCTTCCATGTGGAGCCGGCAGGATCTAACCCCCTCAACCCCCTCTGTCCATCCCTCCTTCCATGTGGGCGGCAGGATCTAACCCCCCCTCAACCCCCTCTGTCCATCCCTCCCTTCCATGTGGAGCGGCAGGATCTAACCCCCTCAACCCCCTCTGTCCATCCCTCCTTCCATGTGGGGCGGCACCCCCCCCCCCCCCCGTATCTAACCCCCTCAAACCCCCTCTGTCCATCCATCCTTCCATGTGGGCGGCAGGATCTAACCCCATCAACCCCCTCTGTCCATCCCTCCTTCCATGTGGGGCGGCAGGATCTACCCCCTCAACCCCCATCTGTCCATCCCTCCTTCCATGTGGGGCGGCAGGATCTAACCCCTAAACCCCCTCTGTCCAATCCCTCCTTCCATGTGGAGCGGCAGGATCTAACCCCCTCAACCCCCTCTGTCCATCCATCCTTCCATGTGGAGCGGCAGGATCATAACTCCTCCCCCTCAACCCCTATTGTCCATCCCTCCTTCCATGTGGGGCGGCAGGATTACCCCCTCAACCCCCTCTGTCCATCCCTCCTTCCATGTGGGCGGCAGGATCTAACCCCTCAACCCCCTCTGTCCATCCCTCCTTCCATGTGGAGCGGCGGATCTAACCCCCTCAACCCCCTCTGTCCATCCCTCCTCCATGTGGGGCGGCAGGATATAACCCCCCTCAACCCCCTCTGTCCATCCCTCCTTCCATGTGGAGCGGCCGATCAACCCCCTCAACCCCCCTCTGTCCATCCCTCCTTCCATGTGGGCGGCAGGATCTTAACCCCCTCAACCCCCTCTGTCCATCCCTCCTTCAATGTGGGCGGCGCAGGATCTAACCCCCTCAACCCCCTCTGTCCATCCCTCCTTCCATGTGCGGCGGCAGGATCTAACCCCCTCAACCCCCATCTGTCCATCCCTCCTTCCATGTGGGCGGCAGGATCTAACCCCCTCAACCCCCTCTGTCCATCCCCTCCTTCCATGTGGGGCGGCAGGATCTAACCCCCTCAACCCCTCTGTCCATCCCTCCTTCCATGTGGGGCGGCAGGATCTAACCCCTCAACCCCCTCTGTCAGCCCTCCTCATTGGGGCGGCCAGGATCTAACCCCCTCAAACCCCCTCTGTCCATCCTCCTTCCATGTGGAGCGGCAGGATCTAACCCCCTCAACCCCCTCTGTCCATCCCTCCTTCCATGTGGAGCGGCAGGATCTAACCCCCTCAACCCCCTCTGTCCATCCCTCCTTCCATGTGGGGGGCGGCAGGATCTAACCCCCTCAACCCCCTCTGTCCATCCCTCCTTCCATGTGGAGCGGCAGGATCTAACCCCCTCAACCCCCTCTGTCCATCCCTCCTTCCATGTGGAGCGGCAGGATCTAACCCCCTCAACCCCTTTGTCCATCCCTCCTTCCATGTGGGGCGGCAGGATCTAACCCCCTCAACCCCCTCTGTCCATCCCTCCTTCCATGTGGGGCGGCAGGATCTAACCCCCTCAACCCCCTCTGTCCATCCCTCCTTCCATGTGGGGCGGCAGGATCTAACCCCCCTCAACCCCCTCTGTCCCTCCCTCCTTCCATGTGGGGCGGCAGGATCTAACCCCCTCAACCCCCTCTGTCCATCCCTCCTTCATGTGGGGCGGCAGGATCTAACCCCCTCAACCCCCTCTGTCCATCCTCCTTCCATGTGGGGCCAGGATCTAACCCCCTCAACCCCCTCTGTCCATCCCTCCTTCCATGTGGAGCGGCAGGATCTAACCCCCTCACACCCCTCTGTCCATCCCTCCTTCCATGTGGAGCGGCAGGATCTAACCCCCTCAACCCCCTCTGTCCATCCCTCCTTCCATGTGGGCGGCAGGGTAGCCTAGTGGTTAGAGTGTTGTACTAGTAACTGAAAGGTTGCAAGTTTCAAATCCCCGAGCTGACAAGGTACAAATGTGTTGTTCTGCCCCTGAACAGCAGTACCCATGTTACCTAGACCAGTTAAACCCACTGTTCCTAGACAGTTAACCCACTTTCCTAGAACAGTTACCCCACTGTTCCTAGACCAGTTAACCCACTGTTCCTAGACGCAGACCAGTTACCCACTGTTCCTAGACCATTAACCCACTGTTCCTAGACCAGTTAACCCACTGTTCCTGGTAGACCAGTTAACCTTCCTTAACTGACTTGCCTGGTTAAATAAAGGTGAAACATTGTTTGTGATGTTTCTCCCTTTCTTTCTCTTGACCTGGGAAACAACTTTAATGGGGGTGTGTTTATTTCTTTTGGCCCAAATCCCCCTTTATCACAACAGAGTGTGTCCCAAATGCAACCTTATTCCCTGTGTTAGTGCACCTGCTTTTCATTAGAGCTCTGATCCAAAGTAGTGCACTACATAAAGAATAGAGTTCCATTTGGGAAGCAGAACAGGTATCCATGTCAGAACGCCCTGGAGGGGAGGATAGTTGAGAAGGGTCAGTCTCAGGTGCAAGCTTTGGGCACGTTGTTGACTCAGTCCTACCCACCCCGAGCCTCTCTACTGACCATCTTACCTCCAGCCCAATCTAGGAGGAGGCAAATCAGATCAACCATGTCCCAGTGTCCTTACCCTTTCTGGGGCTGATGTCCTACAAACAGCCCTCTGGCCCTTCTAGAGCTCTGGGTGACAAATATAGAAGGGTTGATGAACGGCAGAAAGAGATGCTGATTCTCCCCATATGGAGATTTGGTGGTGTTTGAATGCATGAAATTGGCTTTCCAACAGTGCCATTTCACAAACCGGCCTGGTAAATTCTCCTGGTCTTTGTTAGGGGTTTTCACGCATAATGGGTTAAGCCAGAGAGGATTCCAAACGTGTCCAAATTGAATTATTTCAATTGAAGAGAGAGAGAGAGAGAGAGAGAGAAGAGAAAGAGGGAGCGCTTCATTCTTATTCGTCTGGGGGAATTTACATGTTTAAAAATGGACAGAAATGAATGAGATTAAGTAACACACACACACACACACACACACACACACACACACACACACACACACACACACACACCCTCACACACACTATACTAAAGGCAGTAGATGGCAGGAGAAAGAGATAAGACTACCAGATAGGCTGGAGCCATATGTTGTTTATACCGTATACCGGGGTAGGATTTTGCAAAACTGTTGAAAAAAGAAATATATATATATATATATATTAGTTAAATGTATATTTATTTTTGGAGCATGGGGGGTATATGTATAACTATAATATATCTAAGATGTGTCTAATAAATGATATCCAGCTCAGTGCTCCAGAGATGCATGTAGTTTGCTAACTTGCTAAGTGGCTAGATGTCCAGATCCAAGCTTATTGGTCACAGCAGAGACATTCCATCCCTTCCTGGAGCAACATCCCTGTTGTGTAAATTGTTTTGTGGGTCTAAATAAATGGGGCATTTTCCAGTAGTATACCGTCTACCCTGATACAGAAACGCTTATGATGACGGTATGAATGTCTGTATACCTCCCAACCTTACTATAGGACAGTCCACTAGTGTCACCAGTCCAACATCTAGACCCCCAGTTCCCCTCAGATACCTCCCAACCTTACTACAGGACAGTCCACTAGTCTCACCAGTCCAACATCTAGACCCCCAGTTCCCCTCAGATACCCCCCAACCTTACTACAGGACAGTCTACTAGTGTCCCCAGTCCAACATCTAGACCCCCAGTTCCCCTCAGATAATGCCCAACCTTACTACAGGACAGTCCACTAGTGTCACCAGTCCAAAATCTAGACCCCAGTCCCCCATGACCTCACCAACCCACCACCAACCCTCACTACCGGACAGTCCACTAGTGTCAACCAGTCCAACATCTAGACCCCCAGTTCCCCTCAGATAATGTCCAACCTTACAACAGGACAGTCCACTAGTGTCACCAGTCCAACATCTAGACCCCCAGTTCCCCTCAGATACCGCCCAACCTTACTACAGGACAGTCCACTAGTGTCACCAGTCCAACATCTAGACCCCCAGTTCCCCTCAGATAATGCCCAACCTTACTACCAGGACAGTCCACTAGGTCACCAGTCCACATCTAGACCCCCAGTTCCCCTCAGATAC
>NW_022261978.1:15801817-15802896 GCF_002021735.2 Oncorhynchus kisutch | reverse complement strand
AGAGAGAGAGAGAGGGAGAAGTGAGATGATAGAGAGAAGAGAGACGAGAAGAAGATTGTGACCCTCCTCTGACTGAAGACATACTGCTGGCTGAACATCCTCTAGAGAGGGAGAGAGAGAGAGAGAGAGAGAGAGAACGTCCTCTAGAGAGGGAGAGAGTGGGAGAGTGATAGAGAGAGAGATGTGACCCTCTGACTGAAGACATACTGCTGCTGAACGTCCTCTAGAGAGGGAGAGAGTGGGAGAGTGATAGAGAGGGAGAGAGTGGGAGAGTAATAGAGAGGGAGAGAGTGGGAGAGTTATAGAGAGAGAGAGATGTGACCCTCTCTGACTGAAGACATACTGCTGCTGAACGTCCTCTAGAGAGGGAGAGAGTGGGAGAGTGATAGAGAGAGAGAGACTCCAGTGGCTATACCTAAACTCTTTAACATCATCCTCAGGTCTGGCATCTTCTCCAATATGTGGAACCAAGGACTGACCAACCCAATCCACAAAAGTGGAGACAAAGTTGACCCCATTAACTACTGGGGATATGCGACAACAGCAACCTTGGGAAAATCCTCTGCATTATCATTTGAGGCAGACTCGTACATTACCTCAGTGAAAACGATGTATTGAGCAAATGTCAAATCGGCTTTTTACAAAATTACCGTACGACAGACCACGTATTCATATAAGTGACTTTATCCTGAGAGAGATATTAAGGCTGTTTTTCCGCCACGTTGGTGCGTCTCCGTTAATTGCGCCTGTCTGAGGCTGTTTAGGCCGAGCTTCATCGCCCTTGGGACGACAGAATCTTCTCCTGTCCGCCTGGCGATGCCAGATTGACAGACGTATGCGCGGCGTCACGGCAACGAACGATCTCTGTCAACGTCAGAAACAGCGTCGTCAGGGATACGGAATAATGGAAGGATGGGGTGGTGGAGGGATGACAGACAGACAGTTAACTTAATAAACCCAGAGAGAGATGACTTCATAAAGATTCTGCTCTGTTCTGTCTTATATCACGTTGAAAATTATAACAGAACAGAACAGCCATGACTGACAGAGAAGTATAGAACTAGTATGATAGAACTGCC
>NW_022261978.1:15786817-15796817 GCF_002021735.2 Oncorhynchus kisutch | reverse complement strand
GACCAAGAGAGAGGACCAAGAGAGAGGACCAGAAGAGAGGACCAGGTGAGAGGACAAGGAGAGAGGTCTAGGAGAGAGGACAAGGAGAGAGGACCAGGAGAGAGGACCAGGAGAGAGGACCAAGAGAGACGACCAGGTGAGAGGACCAGGTGAGAGGACCAAGATAGAGGACCAGAAGAGAGGACCAAGAGAGAGGACCAGGAGAGAGGACCAGGAGAGAGGACCAGGAGAGAGGACCAAGAGAGAGGACCAGGAGAGAGGACCAGGAGAGAGGACCAAGAGAGAGGACCAGGAGATAGGAACAAAAGAGAGGACTGGGAGAGAGGACCAAGAGAGAGGACCAGGAGATAAGACCAGGAGAGAGGACCAGGAGAGAGGACCAGGAGAGAGGACCAAGAGAGAGGAGTTGTCAGAGATGGAGACATCAGGAGAGAGTCAAGGATGGAGACATCAGGAGAGAGTCAGAGATGGAGACATCAGGAGGGGTCAGAGATGGAGACATCAGGAGGGGTCAGAGATGGAGACATCAGGAGGGGTCAGAGATGGAGACATCAGGAGAGAGTCAGAGATGGAGACATCAGGAGAGAGTCAGAGATGGAGACATCAGGAGAGAGTCAGAGATGGAGACATCAGGAGGGGTCAGAGATGGAGACATCAGGAGAGAGTCAGAGATGGAGACATCAGGAGGGGTCAGGAGAGAGTCAGAGATGGAGACATCAGGAGGGGTCAGAGATGGAGACATCAGGAGAGAGTCGGAGATGGAGACATCAGGAGAGAGTCAGAGATTGAGACATCATGAGGGGTCAGAGGATGGAGACATCAGGAGAGAGTCAGAGATGGAGACATCAGGAGAGGTCAGAGATGGAGACATCAGGAGGGGGCAGAGATGGAGACATCAGGAGGGGTCAGAGTGGTACACATCAGGAGGGGTCAGATGGAGACATCAGGAGGGGTCAGATGGAGACATCAGGAGAGAGTCAGAGATAAAGACATCAGGAGGGGTCAGGAGAGAGTCAGAGATGGAGACATCAGGAGGGGTCAGAGATGGAGACATCAGGAGAGAGTCAGAGATGGAGACATCAGGAGGGGTCAGATATGGAGACATCAGGAGAGAGTCAGAGATGGAGACATCAGGAGGGGTCAGAGATGGAGACATCAGGAGGGGTCAGAGTTGGAGACATCAGGAGGGGTCAGAGATGGAGACATCAAGAGGGGTCAGAGATGGAGACATCAGGAGAGAGTCAGAGATGGAGACATCAGGAGGGGTCAGAGATGGAGACATCATGAGGGGTCAGATGGAGACATCAGGAGAGAGTCAGAGATTGAGACATCATGAGGGGTCAGAGATGGAGACATCAGGAGAGAGTCAGAGATGGAGACATCAGGAGAGTTCAGAGATGGAGACATCAGGAGGGGGCAGAGATGGAGACATCAGGAGGGGTCAGAGTGGTACACATCAGGAGGGGTCAGATGGAGACATCAGGAGGGGTCAGATGGAGACATCAGGAGAGAGTCAGAGATAAAGACATCAGGAGGGGTCAGGAGAGAGTCAGAGATGGAGACATCAGGAGGGGTCAGAGATGGAGACATCAGGAGAGAGTCAGAGATGGAGACATCAGGAGGGGTCAGATATGGAGACATCAGGAGAGAGTCAGAGATGGAGACATCAGGAGGGGTCAGAGATGGAGACATCAGGAGGGGTCAGAGTTGGAGACATCAGGAGGGGTCAGAGATGGAGACATCAAGAGGGGTCAGAGATGGAGACATCAGGAGAGAGTCAGAGATGGAGACATCAGGAGGGGTCAGAGATGGAGACATCATGAGGGGTCAGATGGAGACATCAGGAGAGAGTCAGAGATAAAGACATCAGGAGGGGTCAGGAGAGAGTCAGAGATGGAGACATCAGGAGGGGTCAGAGATGGAGACATCAGGAGATAGTCAGAGATGGAGACATCAGGAGGGGTCAGAGATGGAGACATCAGGAGAGAGTCAGAGATGGAGACATCAGGAGGGGTCAGATATGGAGACATCAGGAGGGGTCAGAGATGGAGACATCAGGAGGGGTCAGAGATGGAGACATCAGGAGGGGTCAGAGATGGAGACATCAGGAGAGAGTCAGAGATGGAGACATCAGGAGGGGTCAGAGATGGAGACATCAGGAGGGGTCAGAGATGGAGACATCAGGAGGGGTCAGAGATGGAGACATCAGGAGGGGTCATAGATGGAGACATCAGGAGAGAGTCAGAGATGGAGACATCAGGAGGGGTCAGGAGAGTCAGAGATGGAGACATCAGGAGGGGTCAAGAGAGAGTCAGAGATGGAGACATCAGGAGGGGTCAGAGATGGAGACATTAGGAGGAGTCAGAGGGGGAGACATCAGGAGGGAGTCAGAGATGGAGACATCAGGAGGGGTCAGAGATGGAGACATCAGGAGGGGTCAGGAGGGGTCAGAGATGGAGACATCAGGAGACATCAGGAGAGAGTCAGAGATGGAGACATCAGTAGGGGTCAGAGATGGAGACATCAGGAGACATCAGTAGGGGTCAGAGATGGAGACATCAGGAGGGGTCAGAGATGGAGACATCAGGAGACATCAGTAGGGGTCAGATATGAAGACATCAGGAGTGGTCAGAGATGGAGACATCAGGAGACATCAGGAGGGGTCAGAGATGGAGACATCAGGAGGGGTCAGAGATGGAGACATCAGGAGAGAGTCAGAGATGGAGACATCAGGAGGGGTCAGAGATGGAGACATCAGGAGGGGTCAGGAGAAAGTCAAAGTGCAGACAGCTATACGTCCCTGATGAAGAGTAGCTGTTTGTGTTGGCTGATGGTTACTGGCTCAATTACTTCTGGACCAATTCCCAGAATGCAGCTGAGATTTATCTCCCAGTCTACTGTGTATCCAGTGGCCAAATGTTAAGCAATCAAGCCAGAGGGAGAGTGGTATATAGCCATATACCACGGCTAAGGGCTGTTCTCTGCACGATGCCCCATGGAGTGTCTGCACACAGCCCTTAGCCGTGGTATATTGGCCATATACCACAAACCCCTGAGGTGCCTTATAGCTGTTATAAACTGGTTACTAACGTCATTAGAGCAGTAGAAATACATGTTTTTGTCATACCCTTGGTATACCACAGCTGTCAGCCAATCAGAATTCAGGGTTCAAACCACCCAGTTATAATACACATCTAGGTGTTATGATTACAGGTGTGTTATATTAATCTACCAGGTATATTATATTCATCTACCAGGTGTATTATATTCATCTACCAGGTGTATTATATTCATCTATCAGGTGTATTATATTCATCTACCAGGTGTATTATATTCATCTACCAGGTGTATTATATTCATCTATCAGGTGTATTATATTCATCTACCAGGTGTATTATATTCATCTACCAGGTGTATTATATTCATCTACCAGGTGTATTATATTCATCTACCAGGTGTATTATATTCATCTATCAGGTGTATTATATTCATCTATCAGGTGTATTATATTCATCTACCAGGTGTATTATATTCATCTACCAGGTGTATTATATTCATCTACCAGGTGTATTATATTCATCTATCAGGTGTATTATATTCATCTACCAGGTGTATTATATTCATCTACCAGGTGTATTATATTCATCTACCAGTCTATATCCAGTAGTCAACTACACTTCTAGGTGTTAACGATTGAAGATGTATTTATGGATGTTAGTTGTTGTTGGATGAGGAGACTCCACGGTTACTTAGATCTGTCTAGGTACCTGGTAGTTCACTCGTTGGATGAGGAAACTAGAGACCGTCTCCACGGTTACTTAGATCTGTCTAGGTACCTGGTAGTTCACTAGTTGGATGAGGAGACTAGGAAACATCTAGATCTGTGTCGGTACTGAGTAGTTCACTAGTTGGATGAGGAGACTAGGAAACATCTAGATCTGTCTAGGTACCTGGTAGTTCACTAGTTGGATGAGGAGACTAGGAAACATCTAGATCTGTGTCGGTACTGAGTAGTTCACTAGTTGGATGAGGAGACTAGGAAACATCTAGATCTGCCTAGGTACCTGGTAGTTCACTAGTTGGATGAGGAGACTAGGAAACATCTAGATCTGTCTAGGTACCTGGTAGTTCACTAGTTGGATGAGGAGACTAGGAAACATCTAGATCTGTCTAGGTACCTGGTAGTTCACTAGCTGGATGAGGAGACTAGGAAACATCTAGATCTGTGTCGGGTACTGAGTAGTTCACTAGTTGGATGAGGAGACTAGGAAACATCTAGATCTGTCTAGGTACCTGGTAGTTCACTGGTTGGATGAGGAGACTAGGAAACATCTAGATCTGTCTAGGTACCTGGTAATTCACTGGTTGGATGAGGAGACTAGGAAACATCTAGATCTGTCTAGGTACCGGGTAGTTCACTAGTTGGATGAGGAGACTAGGAAACATCTAGATCTGTCTAGGTACCTGGTAATTCACTAGTTGGATGAGGAGACTAGGAAACATCTAGATCTGTCTAGGTACCTGGTAGTTCCCTAGTTGGATGAGGAGACTAGGAAACATCTAGATCTGTCTAGGTACCTGGTAGTTCACTAGTTGGATGAGGAGACTCTAGAAAACATTTAGATCTGTCTAGGTACCTGGTAGTTCACTAGTTGGATGAGGAGACTAGGAAACATCTAGATCTGTGTAGGTACCTGGTAGTTCACTAGTTGGATGAGGAGACTCTAGGAAACATCTAGATCTGTCTAGGTACCTGGTAGTTCAATAGTTGGATGAGGAGACTAGGAAACATCTAGATCTGTGTAGGTACCTGGTAGTTCACTAGTTGGATGAGGAGACTCTAGGAAACATCTAGATCTGTGTAGGTACCTGGTAGTTCACTAGTTGGATGAGGAGACTCTAGGAAACATCTAGATCTGTCTAGGTACCTGGTAGTTCCCTAGTTGGATGAGGAGACTAGGAAACACCTAGATCTGTCTAGGTACCTGGTAGTTCACTAGTTGGATGAGGAGACTAGGAAACATCTAGATCTGTCTAGGTACCTGGTAGTTCACTAGTTGGATGAGGAGACCAGGAAACATCTAGATCTGTCTAGGTACCTGGTAGGTGACTGGTTGGATGAGGAGACTCTAGGAAACATCTAGATCTGTCTAGGTACCTGGTAGTTCACTGGTTGGATGAGGAGACTCTAGGAAACATTTAGATCTGTCTAGGTACCTGGTAGTTCACTGGTTGGATGAGGAGACTCTAGGAAACATCTAGATCTGTCTAGGTACCTGGTAGTTCACTGGTTGGATGAGGAGACTCTAGGAAACATCTTCATGCAGGTTTTGAGCTACCGGTGTGTGTTTGTTTCCCACTATTCAGTTTGTCTCTCTGAGGTAATCTGGCACCTTTTCCCACTATTCAGTTTGTCTCTCTGAGGTAATCTGGCACCTTTTCCCACTATTCAGTTTGTCTCTCTGAGGTAATCTGGTACCTTTTTCCACTATTCAGTTTGTCTCTCTGAGGTAATCTGGTACCTTTCTCCACTATTCAGTTTGTCTCTCTGAGGTAATCTGGTACTTTCTTCACTATTCAGTTTGTCTCTCTGAGGTAATCTGGTACCTTTTCCCACTATTCAGTTTGTCTCTCTGAGGTAATCTGGCACCTTCTCCACTATTCAGTTTGTCTCTCTGAGGTAATCTGGTACCTTTCTACACTATTCAGTTTGTCTCTCTAAGGTAATCTGGTACCTTTCTACACTATTCAGTTTGTCTCTCTGAGGTAATCTGATACCTTTCTTCACTATTCATTTTGTCTCTCTGAGTTAATCTTGTACCTTTTCCCACTATTCAGTTTGTCTCTCTGAGGTAATCTGGTACCCTTCTCCACTATTCAGTTTGTCTCTCTGAGGTAATCTGGCACCTTTTTCCACTATTCAGTTTGTCTCTCTGAGGTAATCTGGCACCTTTTCCTACTATTCAGTTTGTCTCTCTGAGGTAATCTGGTACCTTTCTCCACTATTCAGTTTGTCTCTGAGGTAATCTGGCACCTTTTCCTACTATTCAGTTAGTCTCTCTGAGGTAATCTGGTACCTTTCTCCCGCCCACAGCGCTGGTTCTTGGACCCGATATAACAGAACACAGAGGTTCAGTCAGTAAGTCACTAGACTGTCATTCAGAGAAGTTTTTTTTAATAAACTCTCTTTTGTCAAGAAATAATTCTGAGCTTCAGGGTTTAAGGACGTCCATCTTTCCTGGTTTCAAAAATATATGTTTTCTCTTTCCCAAAGATATTTAGTCATAACCTCATAGCTACTCTGATGTGTTGCTACAGTGGTATTGAACCCTACAGATAACATCCTTCACTCTGATGTCCTTGTGTTGCCTCAGTAACATTGAACCGTTCAGTACAGATAACATCCTTCACTCTGATGTCCTTGTGTTGCCTCAGTAACATTGAACCCTACAGTACAGATAACATCCTTCACTCTGATGTCCTTGTGTTGCCTCAGTAACATTGAACCCTACAGTACAGATAACATCCTTCACTCTGATGTCCTTGTGTTGCCTCAGTAACATTGAACCCTACAGTACAGATAACATCCTTCACTCTGATGTCCTTGTGTTGCCTCAGTAACATTGAACCCTACAGTACAGATAACATCCTTCACTCTGATGTCCTTGTGTTGCCTCAGTAACATTGAACCCTACAGTACAGATAACATCCTTCACTCTGATGTCCTTGTGTTGCCTCAGTAGTATTGAACCCTACAGTACAGATAACATCCTTCACTCTGATGTCCTTGTGTTGCCTCAGTAGTATTGAACCCTACAGTACAGATAACATCCTTCACTCTGATGTCCTTGTGTTGCCTCAGTAGTATTGAACCCTACAGTACAGATAACATCCTTCACTCTGATGTCCTTGTGTTGCCTCAGTAACATTGAACCCTACAGTACAGATAACATCCTTCACTCTGATGTCCTTGTGTTGCCTCAGTAGTATTGAACCCTACAGTACAGATAACATCCTTCACTCTGATGTCCTTGTGTTGCCTCAGTAACATTGAACCCTACAGTACAGATAACATCCTTCACTCTGATGTCCTTGTGTTGCCTCAGTAGTATTGAACCCTACAGTACAGATAACATCCTTCACTCTGATGTCCTTGTGTTGCCTCAGTAGTATTGAACCCTGCAGTACAGATAACATCCTTCACTCTGATGTCCTTGTGTTGCCTCAGTAGTATTGAACCCTACAGTACAGATAACATCCTTCCCTGTGCTCTGGTGTGGTCAACAGTGCTAATGTCTTCCACAGTTCATGAAGTCCTCCTTTGTAAACTACTTTCTTAAACATAATTGGATGATATCAAAAATGTATTATCTATCTCTCTCTCCCTCCCTCTCTCTCTGTCTCTCTCCCTCCCTCTCTCTCTGTCTCTCTCCCTCTCTCTCTCTCTGTCTCTCTCGCTCTGTCTCTCTCTCTCTCTCTCTCTCTCTCTCTCTCACTCTCTCTCTCTGTCTCTCTCTCTCTCTCTCTCTCTGTATCTCTCTGTCGCTCTCTGTCTCTCTCTCTCTCTCTCTCCCTCTGTCTCTCTCTCCCTCTGTCTCTCTCTCCCCTCTGTCTCTCTCTCCCTCTGTCTCTCTCTCTCTGTCTCTCTCTCCCTCTGTCTCTCTCTCCCTCTGTCTCTCTCTCTCTCTGTCTCTCTCTCTCTGTCTCTCTCTCTGTCTCCCTCTCTGTCTCTCTCTCTCTCTCTCTCTCTCTCTCTCTCTCTCTCTCTCTCTCTCTCTCTCTCTCTCTCTCTCTCTCTCTCTCTCTCTCTCTCTCTCTCTCTCAATTCAATTCAATTCAAGGCTTTATTGGCATGGGAAACATGTGTTAACATTGCCAAAGCAAGTGAGGTAGACAACATACAAAGTGAATATATAACATACACATACAGAAGTTTCAAAACAGTAAAGACATTACAAATGTCATATTATATATATATACAGTGTTCTAACAATGTACAAATGGCTAAAGGACACAAGATAAAATAAATAAGCATAAATATGGGTTGTATTTACAATGGTGTTTGTTCTTCACTGGTTGCCCTTTTCTCGTGGCAACAGGTCACAAATCTTGCTGCTGTGATGGCACACTGTGGAATTTCACCCAGTAGATATGGGAGTTTTTCAAATTGGATTTGTTTTCGAATTCTTTGGTGGATCTGTGTAATCTGAGGGAAATATGTCTCTCTAATATGGTCATACATTGGGCAGGAGGTTAGGAAGTGCAGCTCAGTTTCCACCTCATTTTGTGGGCAGTGAGCACATAGCCTGTCTTCTCTTGAGAGCCATGTCTGCCTACGGCGGCCTTTCTCAATAGCAAGGCTATGCTCACTGAGTCTGTACATAGTCAAGGCTTTCCTTAATTTTGGGTCAGTCACAGTGGTCAGGTATTCTGCCGCTGTGTACTCTCTGTGTAGGGCCAAATAGCATTCTAGTTTGCTCAGTTTTTTTGTAAATTCTTTCCAATGTGTTAAGTAGTTATCTTTTTGTTTTCTCATGATTTGGTTGGGTCTAATTGTGCTGCTGTCCTGGGGCTCTGTAGTGTGTGTTTGTGTTTGTGAACAGAGCCCCAGGACCAGCTTGCTTAGGGGACTCTTCTCCAGGTTCATCTCTCTGTAGGTGATGGCTTTGTTATGGAAGGTTTGTGAATCGCTTCCTTTTAGGTGGTTGTAGAATTTAACAGCTCTTTTCTGGATTTTGATAATTAGTGGGTATCGGCCTAATTCTGCTCTGCATGCATTATTTGGTGTACTACGTGTACACGGAGGATATTTTGAAGAATTCTGCGTGCAGAGTCTCAATTTGGTGTTTGTCCCATTTTGTGAAGTCTTGGTTGGTGAGCGGACCCCAGACCTCACAACCATAAAGGGCAATGGGCTCTATGACTGATTCAAGTATTTTTTGCCAAATCCTAATTGGTATGTTGAAATTTATGTTTCTTTGATGGCATAGAATGCCCTTCTTGCCTTGTCTCTCAGATCGTTCACAGCTTTGTGGAAGTTACCTGTGGTGCTGATGTTTAGGCCAAGGTATGTATAGTTTTTTGTGTGCTCTAGGGCAACAGTGTCTAGATTGAATTTGTATTTGTGGTCCTGGTGACTGGACCTTTTTTGGAACACCATTATTTTGGTCTTACTGAGATTTACTGTCAGGGCCCAGGTCTGACAGAATCTGTGCATAAGATCTAGGTGCTGCTGTAGGCCCTCCTTGGTTGGTGACAGAAGCACCAGATCATCAGCAAACAGCAGACATTTGACTTCGGATTCTAGCAGGGGAGGCCGGGTGCTGCAGACTTTTCTAGTGCCCGCGCCAATTCGTTGATATATATGTTGAAGAGGGTGGGGTTAAGCTGCATAACTGTCTAACCCCACGACCCTGTGTGAAGAAATGTGTGTGTTTTTGCCAATTTTAACCGCACACTTGTTGTTTGTGTACATGGATTTTATAATGTCGTATGTTTTACCCCCAACACCACTTTCCATCAGTTTGTATAGCAGACCCTCATGCCAGATTGAGTCGGAGGCTTTTTTGAAATCAACAAAGCATGAGAAGACTTTGCCTTTGTTTTGGTTTGTTTGGTTGTCAATTAGGGTGTGCAGGGTGAATACATGGTCTGTTGTACGGTAATTTGGTAAAAAGCCAATTTGACATTTGCTCAGTACATTGTTTTCATTGAGGAAATGTACGAGTCTGCTGTTAATAATAATGCAGAGGATTTTCCCAAGGTTACTGTTGACACATATTCCACGGTAGTTATTGGGGTCAATTTGTCTCCACTTTTGTGGATTGGGGTGATCAGTCCTTGGGTCCAAATATTGGGGAAGATGCCAGAGCTAAGTATGATGTTAAAGAGTTTTAGTATAGCCAATTGGAATTTGTTGTCTGTATATTTGATCATTTCATTGAGGATACCATCAACACCACAGGACCTTTTTGGGTTGGAGGGTTTTTATTTTGTCTGT
>NW_022261978.1:15764431-15786717 GCF_002021735.2 Oncorhynchus kisutch | reverse complement strand
TCCTCTCCTTTCTCTCTCTCTCCCATCCTCTCCCTCTCTCCCACCCTCTCCCTCTCTCTCCCATCCTCTCCCTTTTCCCTCTCTCCGTCTCTCCATCTCGCTCTCTGGTTGTGTGTCTTGGCGGAATATAATCTCAGTTGTTTCCTATAATTTAGGATTCGGGGCTGAACATGTACCTAACAATCAGTACCCCAGAGCCCCATTACACACACACACACACACACACACACACACATGCACACGCACACGCACACGCACACGCACACACGCACGCACTGAGTAGGGACTCAAATACTCTGATTGCTCAGTCTGGAGTGTGTAAAGACCTGAGATGGGATTGAGTCTGTCAGGCAGACCTCACAGGAGGGGAGAGGAGAAAGAGAGGAAGGGGATGGTGTAAAGAGAGGAGGATAGAAAGAGAGGAAGGAGATGGTGGAAAGAGAGGAGGATAGAAAGGAGAAAGAGAGGAGGGTAGAAAGAGAGGAAGGAGATGGGGGAAAGAGAGGAGGATAGAAAGAGCGGAGGAGATGGTAGAAAGAGAGGAGGGTAGAAAGAGTAACTTCTAGGACAAACTTCGTGGTTATTGTCATTGTTGATGACACTGAGGAGAGGAACACAGTTGTTCCTGTTTGGACTAACTTCGTGGTTATTGTTATTGTTGATGACACTGAGGAGAGGAACACAGTTGTTCCTGTTTGGACTAACTTCGTGGTTATTGTGATTGTTGATGACACAGAGGAGAGGAACACAGTTGTTCGTGTTTGGACTAACTTCGTGGTTATTGTTGTTGTTGATGACACTGAGGAGAGGAACACAGTTGTACCTGTTTGGACTAACTTCGTGGTTATTGTTATTGTTGATGACACATAGGTGAGGAACAAAGTTGTTCCTGTTTGGACTAACTTCGTGGTTATTGTTAATGAGACTGAGGAGAGGAACACAGTTGTTCCTGTTTGGACTAACTTTGTGGTTATTGGTGATGACACAGAGGAGAGGAACACAGTTGTTCCTGTTTGGACTAACTTCATGGTTATTGTTGATGACACTGAGGAGAGGAACACAGTTGTTCCTGTTTGGACTAACTTCGTGGTTATTGTTATTGTTGATGACACTGAGGAGAGGAACACAGTTGTTCCTGTTTGGACTAACTTCGTGGTTATTGTTGATGACACTGAGGAGAGGAACACAGTTGTTCCTGTTTGGACTAACGATGCTGAGGAGAGGAACACAGTTGTTCCTGTTTGGACTAACTTCATGGTTATTGTTATTGTTGATGACACTGAGGAGAGGAACACAGTTGTTCCTGTTTGGACTAACTTTGTGGTTATTGTGATTGTTGATGACACAGAGGAGAGGAACACAGTTGTTCCTGTTTGGACTAACTTCGTGGTTATTGTTGATGACACTGAGGAGAGGAACACAGTTGTTCCTGTTTGGACTAACTTTGTGGTTATTGGTGATGACACAGAGGAGAGGAACACAGTTGTTCCTGTTTGGACTAACTTCATGGTTATTGTTGATGACACTGAGGAGAGGAACACAGTTGTTCCTGTTTGGACTAACTTCGTGGTTATTGTTATTGTTGATGACACTGAGGAGAGGAACACAGTTGTTCCTGTTTGGACTAACTTCGTGGTTATTGTTGATGACACTGAGGAGAGGAACACAGTTGTTCCTGTTTGGACTAACGACGCTGAGGAGAGGAACACAGTTGTTCCTGTTTGGACTAACTTCATGGTTATTGTTATTGTTGATGACACTGAGGAGAGGAACACAGTTGTTCCTGTTTGGACTAACTTCGTGGTTATTGTGATTGTTGATGACACAGAGGAGAGGAACACAGTTGTTCCTGTTTAGACTAACTTCGTGGTTATTGTTGATGACACTGAGGAGAGGAACACAGTTGTTCCTGTTTGGACTAACTTTGTGGTTATTGGTGATGACACAGAGGAGAGGAACACAGTTGTTCCTGTTTGGACTAACTTCATGGTTATTGTTGATGACACTGAGGAGAGGAACACAGTTGTTCCTGTTTGGACTAACTTCGTGGTTATTGTTGATGACACTGAGGAGAGGAACACAGTTGTTCCTGTTTGGACTAACGACGCTGAGGAGAGGAACACTGTTGTTCCTGTTTGGACTAACTTCATGGTTATTGTTATTGTTGATGACACTGAGGAGAGGAACACAGTTGTTCCTGTTTGGACTAACTTCGTGGTTATTGTGATTGTTGATGACACAGAGGAGAGGAACACAGTTGTTCCTGTTTGGACTAACTTCGTGGTTATTGTTGATGACACTGAGGAGAGGAACACAGTTGTTCCTGTTTGGACTAACTTTGTGGTTATTGTTGATGACACAGAGGAGAGGAACACAGTTGTTCCTGTTTGGACTAACGACACTGAGGAGAGGAACACAGTTGTTCCTGTTTGGACTAACTTTGTGGTTATTGTTATTGTTGATGACACATAGGAGAGGAACACAGTTGTTCCTGTTTGGACTAACTTCGTGGTTATTGTTAATGAGACTGAGGAGAGGAACACAGTTGTTCCTGTTTGGACTAACTTCGTGGTTATTGTTATTGTTGATGACACTGAGGAGAGGAACACAGTTGTTCCTGTTTGGACTAACTTCGTGGTTATGTTATTGTTGATGACACTGAGGAGAGGAACACAGTTGTTCCTGTTTGGACTAACTTCGTGGTTATTGTTATTGTTGATGACACTGAGGAGAGGAACACAGTTGTTCCTGTTTGGACTAACTTCGTGGTTATTGTTATTGTTGATGACACTGAGGAGAGGAACACAGTTGTTCCTGTTTGGACTAAATTCGTGGTTATTGTTATTGTTGATGACACTGAGGAGAGGAACACAGTTGTTCCTGTTTGGACTAACTTCGTGGTTATTGTTATTGTTGATGACACTGAGGAGAGGAACACAGTTGTTCCTGTTTGGACTAACTTCGTGGTTATTGTTATTGTTGATGACACATAGGAGAGGAACACAGTTGTTCCTGTTTGGACTAACTTCGTGGTTATTGTTGATGACACTGAGGAGAGGAACACAGTTGTTCCTGTTTGGACTAACTTTGTGGTTATTGTTGATGACACAGAGGAGAGGAACACAGTTGTTCCTGTTTGGACTAACGACACTGAGGAGAGGAACACAGTTGTTCCTGTTTGGACTAACTTCGTGGTTATTGTTATTGTTGATGACACATAGGAGAGGAACACAGTTGTTCCTGTTTGGACTAACTTCGTGGTTATTGTTAATGAGACTGAGGAGAGGAACACAGTTGTTCCTGTTTGGACTAACTTCGTGGTTATTGTTATTGTTGATGACACTGAGGAGAGGAACACAGTTGTTCCTGTTTGGACTAACTTCGTGGTTATTGTTAATGAGACTGAGGAGAGGAACACAGTTGTTCCTGTTTGGACTAACTTTGTGGTTATTGTTGATGACACAGAGGAGAGGAACACAGTTGTTCCTGTTTGGACTAACGACACTGAGGAGAGGAACACAGTTGTTCCTGTTTGGACTAACTTCGTGGTTATTGTTATTGTTGATGACACATAGGAGAGGAACACAGTTGTTCCTGTTTGGACTAACTTCGTGGTTATTGTTATTGTTGATGACACTGAGGAGAGGAACACAGTTGTTCCTGTTTGGACTAACTTCGTGGTTATTGTTATTGTTGATGACACTGAGGAGAGGAACACAGTTGTTCCTGTTTGGACTAACTTTGTGGTTATTGTTATTGTTGATGACACTGAGGAGAGGAACACAGTTGTTCCTGTTTGGACTAACTTCGTGGTTATTGTTATTGTTGATGACACTGAGGAGAGGAACACAGTTGTTCCTGTTTGGACTAACTTCGTGGTTATTGTTATTGTTGATGACACTGAAGAGAGGAACACAGTTGTTCCTGTTTGGACTAAATTCGTGGTTATTGTTATTGTTGATGACACTGAGGAGAGGAACACAGTTGTTCCTGTTTGGACTAACTTCGTGGTTATTGTTATTGTTGATGACACTGAGGAGAGGAACACAGTTGTTCCTGTTTGGACTAACTTCGTGGTTATTGTTATTGTTGATTACACATAGGAGAGGAACACAGTTGTTCCTGTTTTGACTAACTTCATGGTTATTGTTATTGTTGATGACACTGAGGAGAGGAACACAGTTGTTCCTGTTTGGACTAACTTCGTGGTTATTGTTATTGTTGATGACACTGAGGAGAGGAACACAGTTGTTCCTGTTTGGACTAACTTCGTGGTTATTGTGATTGTTGATGACACATAGGAGAGGAACACAGTTGTTCCTATTTGGACTAACTTCGTGGTTATTGTTGATGACACTGAGGAGAGGAACACAGTTGTTCCTGTTTGGACTAACTTCGTGGTTATTGTTGATGACACATAGGAGAGGAACACAGTTGTTCCTGTTTGGACTAACTTTGTGGTTATTGGTGATGACACAGAGGAGAGGAACACAATTGTTCCTGTTTGGACTAACTTCATGGTTATTGTTGATGACACTGAGGAGAGGAACGCAGTTGTTCCTGTTTGGACTAACTTCGTGGTTATTGTTATTGTTGATGACACTGAGGAGAGGAACACAGTTGTTCCTGTTTGCACTAACTTTGTGGTTATTGGTGATGACACAGAGGAGAGGAACACAGTTGTTCCTGTTTGGACTAACTTCGTGGCTATTGTTATTGTTGATGACACTGAGGAGAGGAACACAGTTGTTCCTGTTTGGACTAACTTCGTGGTTATTGTATTGTTGATGACACTGAGGAGAGGAACACAGTTGTTCCTGTTTGGACTAACTTCGTGGTTATTGTTATTGTTGATGACACTGAGGAGAGGAACACAGTTGTTCCTGTTTGGACTAACTTCGTGGTTATTGTTATTGTTGATGACACTGAGGAGAGGAACACAGTTGTTCCTGTTTGGACTAACTTCATGGTTATTGTTGTTGTTGATGACACTGAGGAGAGGAACACAGTTGTTCCTGTTTGGACTAACTTCGTGGTTATTGTTGATGACACTGAGGAGAGGAACACAGTTGTTCCTGTTTGGACTAACTTTGTGGTTATTGGTGATGACACAGAGGAGAGGAACACAGTTGTTCCTGTTTGGACTAACTTCGTGGTTATTGTTGATGACACTGAGGAGAGGAACACAGTTGTTCCTGTTTGGACTAACTTCGTGGTTATTGTTATTGTTGATGACACTGAGGAGAGGAACACAGTTGTTCCTGTTTGGACTAACTTCGTGGTTATTGTTATTGTTGATGACACTGAGGAGAGGAACACAGTTGTTCCTGTTTGGACTAACTTCGTGGTTATTGTTATTGTTGATGACACTGAGGAGAGGAACACAGTTGTTCCTGTTTGGACTAACTTCGTGGTTATTGTTATTGTTGATGACACTGAGGAGAGGAACACAGTTGTTCCTGTTTGGACTAACTTCGCGGTTATTGTTGATGACACATAGGAGAGGAACACAGTTGTTCCTGTTTGGACTAACTTTGTGGTTATTGGTGATGACACAGAGGAGAGGAACACAGTTGTTCCTGTTTGGACTAACTTCGTGGTTATTGTTGATGACACTGAGGAGAGGAACACAGTTGTTCCTGTTTGGACTAACTTCGTGGTTATTGTGATTAAAGACGACCTCCAGCAATGTGTAACTTTTCCTTTTGAAAACCAACATCTGAAGTTTAAATACAGTAAAGTTCACACCCTAAAGGGTAGACCGAACTGTAAAGTTCAAAAAGTACCCCCCCCCCATGACCACCTCTTGAGATGGGCCTCTTGTTAAGCAAATCAGATGTTACATGAGGTGAAAAGGACAATTTAAGCCAACAGCCATATTTAATTTAACTTCTTATGGCTTGCAGGGGCAGTATTGAGTAGCTTGGATGAAAGGTGCCCATATAAAACTGCCTGCTCCTCAGTCATAGTCGCTAATACTTGCATATTATTATTAGTATTTGGTGGGATTAACAATGAGAATAGCTTTAAAATGATATAAGACACATGTATGTTTTAGTATGTATGTTTTAGGAATTGTAATTATGAGATTTCTGTGGTTTGAATTTGGCGCCCTCCATTTTCACTGGTATCGATCCCGGTATCGGGATTGCAGCCATAACAAGTTAAGCTAACAGCCAGCAGCAAACAACCATATCTGTCTGGAATCATCCTGCTGTTGAAATCCACTGAAATCTCTCTCTCTCTCCCTCCTTATCAATACAATTTAAGGGTCTTTATTGGCATGGGAAACATATGTTTGCATTACCAAAGCAAGTGAAATAGATAATAAACTAAAGTGAAATAAACAATATAAAATGAACAGTAAACATTACACTGACAGACGTTCCTCTGGAATAGAGACATTACAAATATCATATTATATATATGTATACAGTGTTGTAACGATGTGCAAATAGTTAAAGTACAAAAGGGAACATAAATAAGCATAAATATGGGTTGTATTTACAATGGTGTTTGTTCTTCACTGGTTGCCCTTTTCTTTTCAAACACATCTTGCTGCTGTGATGCAACACTGTGGTATTTCACCCAGTGGATATGGGGGTTTATCTAAATTGGGTTTGTTTTTCGAATTCTTTGTGGGTCTGTGTAATCTGAGGGAAATGTCTCTCTAATATGGTCATACATTGGGCAGGAGGTTAGGAAGTGCAGCTCAGTTTCCTCCTCAGTTTGTGGGCAGTGTGCACATAGCCTGTGTCTTCTCTTGAGAGCCAGGTCTGTCTACGGTGGCCTTTCTCAGTGGCGATTAGGCCTTCAGGCTCACAGTCTGCGTTCCAATTCATCCCAAAGGTGTTCGATGGGGTTGAGGTCAGGGCTCTGTGGAGGCCTGTGATGTTCTTCCACACCGATCTCAACAAAACATTTCTGTATGGACCTCGCTTTGTGCATAGAGGCATTGTCATGCTGAAACAGGAAAAGGACTACCCCAAACTGTTGCCACAAAGTTTGAAGCATCTAGAATGTCTTTGCATGCTGTTGTGTTTAGATTTCCCTTCACTGGAACTAAGGGGCCTGAACCATAAAAACAGCCCCAGACCATTATTCCTCATCCACCAAACTTTACAGTTGGCACTATGCATTGGGGACGGTAGCGTTCTCCAGGCATCCGCCAAACCCAGATTCATCCATCGGACTGCCAGATGGTGAAGCGTGATTCATCACTCCAGAGAACACGTTTTCACTGCTCCAGAGTCCAATGGCGGCGAACTTTACACCACACCAGCTAACGCTTGGCATTTTTACACGCTACAACGCTTCAGAACTCGTGGTCACATTCTGTGAACTTGTGTGGCCTACCACTTCGTGGCTGAGCCGTTGTTGCTTCTAGACGTTTCCACTTCACAATAACAGCTCTAGCAGGGCAGAAATTTGACGAACTGACTTGTTGGAAAGGTGGCATCCTGTGACGGTGCCACGTTGAAAGTCACTGAGCTCTTCAGTACTACCAGTGTTTGTCCATGGAGATTATATGGCTGTGTGTTCAATGTCAATGCAACGGGTGTTGGCCGAAATTGCCAAATCGACTTATTTATTTCCCTCCTCTCTCCCTCTACATTTTTTTGTCAAATCACCAGTTTCCGGATAAATTGGCACATAAACAAACATTACAATAATTAACTTTGATAATTCAGTGATAATTCAGTGATAATTCAGTGATAATTCAGTGATAATTCAGTGATAATTCAGTGATAAATCAGTGATAATTCAGTGATAATTCAGTGATAAGTCAGTGATAATTCAGTGATAATTCAGTGATAATTCAGTGATAATTCTTCAGGTGTTCTGTGCATAAAGAGTGAAATGTAAATTAAAACATAAGGTTATCCAGCAAGGGTTATAACCCCAAATGAATCCAGATGAATGAATCCAGATGAATGAATCCAGATGAATGAATCCAGATGAATGAATCCAGATTAATGAATCCAGATTAATGATTCTAGATTAATGAATCCAGATGAATGAATCCAGATGAATGATTCCAGATGAATGAATCCAGATTAATGATTCCAGATGAATGAATCCAGATGAATGATTCCAGATGAATGAATCCAGATGAATGCTTCCAGATGAATGATTCCAGATGAATGAATCCAGATGAATGATTCCAGATGAATGATTCCAGATTAATGATTCCAGATGAATGATTCCAGATGAATGATTCCAGATGAATGAATCCAGATGAATGAATCCAGATGAATGAATCCAGATAAATGATTCCAGATGAATGAATCCAGATGAATGAATCCAGATAAATGATTCCAGATGAATGAATCCAGATGAATGAATCCAGATGAATGAATCCAGATGAATGAATCCAGATGAATGAATCCAGATAAATGAATCCAGAAAAAAGAAACAGAACCCGTGTCACGTTCTGACCTTAGTTCCTTTGTTATGTCTTTGTTTTAGGTTGGTCAGGGCGTGAGTTGGGTGGGTAGTCTATGTTCCATTTTCTATGTTGTGTTTTTTTGTGTTTGGCCTGGTATGGTTCTCAATCAGCGGCAGCTGTCTATTCGTTGGTTAGTTGTCTCTGATTGAGAATCATACTTAGGCAGCCTTTTCCCAGCTGTGTGGTGGTGGGTGATTGTTTTCTGTTTAGTGTATTCACCGTACAGGACTGTTTTGTTTACTTCGTTCTCGTTATTTTGGTTTTTGTGTTCAATGATAATAAATTATCAATATGGACATTTACCACGCTGCGCGTTTGTCCTCGCCTTCTTCCACCACCAACGGCCGTTACAACGCGTTTAAACCCAGACTGGCACAGAGAAGATTCAAGTTTGATAATGTACTTTTTCAAGTCCTATCTTGTTTCTCCCCCCCCCCCCTCTCTCATTCTCTCTCTCCCCCCCCTCTCTCTCTCTCTCTCTCCCCCCCCTCTCTCTCTCTCATTCTCTCCCCCCTCCCTCTCTCTCATTCTCTCCCCCCCCCTCTCTCTCTCTCTCATTCTCTCTCCCCCCCCTCTCTCTCATTCTCTCCCCCCCTCTCTCTCTCTCTCTCCTCTCTCTCTCTCTCTCTCTCTCTCTCTCTCTCTCATTCTCCCCCCCTCTCTCTCATTCTCTCTCTCCCCCCCCTCCTCTCTCTCTCTCATTCTCTCTCTCCCCCCTCTCTCTCATTCTCTCTCTCCCCCTCTCTCTCTTCATTCTCTCCCCCCCTCTCTCTCTCTCTCATTCTCTCCCCCCCCTCTCTCTCATTCTCCCCCCCCCCTCTCTCTCTCTCTCTCTCTCTCATTCTCTCCCCCCCTCTCTCTCTCTCATTCTCTCTCTCCCCCCTCTCTCTCTCTCATTCTCTCTCTCCCCCCCCCCCCTCTCTCATTCTCTCTCTCCCCCCCCCTCTCTCTCATTCTCTCCCCCCCCCCTCTCTCTCTCTCATTCTCTCTCTCTACCCCCTGTCTCCTCTCTCGTTCTCCTCTCATTGCCCTGGCTTTTCAGGTCTTTTGTGAGCCCGCTACATTTTTGGGGAAATGTGATCCCCCCCTCCTCTCCCTGGGGTGGTCCGATCGGCTCATTCACACACCCTGGGCAGGACTGGAGAGGGAGAGGAGGGGGTTGTGGATGGGGAAGGCAGGGGGGGATATGGAGGGAGAAATGGGAAACTAGCCCTCAACAACATGATAAACCATAAATTACATCTGACATTTACATTCGATATTAGTGCGAAGCCACTCGTGTGTGTGTGTGTGTGTGTGTGTGTGTGTGTGTGTGTGTGTGTGTGTGTGAGACAGGTGTGTGTGTGTGTGTGACAGGTGTGTGATGGGTAAGTACCTGTGCCATCTGCCGGTCTCACATCTAACAGCTGTCCCCAACATTACTAACCACAAACCACCATTCCAACTCTCACACAACCCCTTTCTCTCTTTCTGTCCCTTACTCTTCTGCCATTCCTCCTTCATTCATCCTTCATTCATCCCTCCACTGTCTGCTAACAACCATCCCTCCGTCCCTCCATCCTGTCTTCCCTTCGATCACATCATTCTTCTGTCTTCCACTCACACCCCCGTGTCACCTCATCACTCTATTTCGCCCCCAACTCCCTCCCTCTCTATTTCCACACACACACCGGGACTTCTCTTGGTGCCCCAGACAGCCCTCCAGTGTGTCTACCCCAAGGGAGCTTGGGTAACTGTGTCTCTACCTGCCAACTGCTGTGTCACATAGAGGCTCCTGTTACACATACACTCTCTCTTCCACACACCCACACACACACAACACAACACAACCACACACACACACACACAACACAAACACACACACACACACACACACACAATGCCCTGGTAATTTATCCAGCCAATGAGCCTATTTCACTCCGGAGCCAGAAGAAAGGCTTAAAAAGAGGAGGACTAGGAAGAATAAGAACAAAAAGAGGGGTAGAATAATAAGAGGGGTAGAATTATAAAGAGGGGTAGAATTATAAAGAGGGGTAGAATAATAAAGAGGGGTAGAATTATAAAGAGGGGTAGAATTATAAAGAGGGGTAGAATACAGAGTGAAATAGCACTAAGGTACTGGACATACCAACACTAAGCTAAGAGAGAGGGGACTGTAGCCACACACAGACATACACACACATAAACACACTCGCAACCTCCCATCCACACATTAAAACACTCGCAACCTCCCATCCACACATTAAAACACTCCCATCCACACATTAAAACACTCCCATCCTCCCATCCACACATTAAAACACTCCCATCCTCCCATCCACACATTAAAACACTCCCATCCTGCCATCCACACATTAAAACACTCCCATCCTCCCATCCACACATTAAAACACTCCCATCCTGCCATCCACACATTAAAACACTCCCATCCTGCCATCCACACATTAAAACACTCCCCATCCTGCCATCCACACATTAAACACTCCCATCCACACATTAAACACTCCCATCCTCCCATCCACACATTAAAACACTCCCATCCTCCCATCCACACATTAAAACACTCCCATCCTCCCATCCACACATTAAAACACTCCCATCCTGCCATCCACACATTAAAACACTCCCATCCTCCCATCCACACATTAAAACACTCCCATCCTCCCATCCACACATTAAAACACTCCCATCCTCCCATCCACACATTAAAACACTCCCATCCACACATTAAAACACTCCCATCCTGCCATCCACACATTAAAACACTCCCATCCTGCCATCCACACATTAAAAACACTCCCATCCTCCCATCCACACATTAAAACACTCCCATCCTGCCATCCACACATTAAAACACTCCCATCCTCCCATCCACACATTAAAACACTCCCATCCTGCCATCCACACATTAAAACACTCCCATCCTCCCATCCACACATTAAAACACTCCCATCCTCCCATTCACACATTAAAACACTCCCATCCACACATTAAAACACTCCCATCCTCCCATCCACACATTAAAACACTCCCATCCACACATTAAAACACTCCCATCCTCCCATCCACACATTAAAACACTCCCATCCACACATTAAAACACTCCCAACCTCCCATCCACACGTTAAAACACTCCCATCCTCCCATCCACACATTAAAACACTCCCATCCTGCCATCCACACATTAAAACACTCCCATCCTCCCATCCACACATTAAAACACTCCCATCCTGCCATCCACACATTAAAACACTCCCATCCTGCCATCCACACATTAAAACACTCCCATCCTGCCATCCACACATTAAACACTCCCATCCTGCCATCCACACATTTAAAACACTCCCATCCACACATTAAAACACTCCCATCCTCCCATCCACACATTAAAACACTCCCATCCTGCCATCCACACATTAAAACACTCCCATCCTGCCATCCACACATTAAAACACTCCCATCCTGCCATCCACACATTAAAACACTCCCATCCTCCCATCCACACATTAAAACACTCCCATCCTCCCATCCACACATTAAAACACTCCCATCCTGCCATCCACACATTAAAACACTCCCATCCACACATTAAAACACTCCCATCCTGCCATCCACACATAAAACACTCCCATCCTCCCATCCACACATTAAAACACTCCCATCCTGCCATCCACACATTAAAACACTCCCATCCTCCCATCCACACATTAAAACACTCCCATCCTCCCATCCACACATTAAAACACTCCCATCCTCCCATCCACACATTAAAACACTCCCAACCTCCCATCCACACATTAAAACACTCCCATCCTGCCATCCACACATTAAAACACTCCCATCCACACATTAAAACACTCCCATCCTCCCATCCACACATTAAAACACTCCCATCCTGCCATCCACACATTAAAACACTCCCATCCACACATTAAAACACTCCCATCCTCCCATCCACACATTAAAACACTCCCATCCTCCCATCCACACATTAAAACACTCCCATCCTCCCATCCACACATTAAAACACTCCCATCCTCCCATCCACACATTAAAACACTCCCATCCACACATTAAAACACTCCCATCCACACATTAAAACACTCCCATCCTCCCATCCACACATTAAAACACTCCCATCCTCCCATCCACACATTAAAACACTCCCATCCTCCCATCCACACATTAAAACACTCCCATCCTCCCATCCACACATTAAAACACTCCCATCCTCCCATCCACACATTAAAACACTCCCATCCTGCCATCCACACATTAAAACACTCCCATCCTCCCATCCACACATTAAAAACACTCCCATCCTCCCATCCACACATTAAAACACTCCCATCCTCCCATCCACACATTAAAACACTCCCATCCTGCCATCCACACATTAAAACACTCCCATCCTCCCATCCACACATTAAAACACTCCCATCCTCCCATCCACACATTAAAACACTCCATCCTGCCATCCACACATTAAAACACTCCCATCCTGCCATCCACACATTAAAACACTCCCATCCACCCATCCATATATAAACAAACACATTTGAAAACAGATATGATTTATTTTAGTTTCTTAACATTTCAGTAAAATCGTGTGTGTTAGTCATTGGATTGGATGGGTAGGAGGTTTATAATCAGCAGCTGGCCAAACTGGAATTCAACTAAACCACCTAAGCCAATGGCAACAAACACCACACAACTCACACACATTCAGCCTCTGAGGGAAACGCTTTCAAACTGACCTGACATACTCTCTCTCTCTCTCTCTCTCTCTCTCTCTCTCTCCCCTTGATCCCTTCATCTCTCTCTCTCTGTCTCTCTGTCTCTCTCTCTCTATCTCTCTCTCTCTCTCTTTCTCTCTCCCTCTCTCTCCCCTTGATCCCTTCACCTCTCTCTCTCTCCCTCCCTCCCTCCCTCCCTCCCAGCCTCCCTCTCTCCTTCCTAAGGATTCATGAGAATGTCAATTTATTGGTAACCTAAGCACCTCTCATTTTTAATACAGGTCCCTGTCAAATCACTTACAAACTACAGGCCAATAAAGCCAGGGGAGATTTAACTAGATCATAGTATCAGAGTCTCACACACACATACAGTACTATACACACACACATACTATAGACACACACACACATACTATAGACACACACACTATAGACACACACAGACACACACACTATAGACACACACACATACTATAGACACACACACACACACATACTATAGACACACACACACACTATAGACACACACAGACACACACATACTATAGACACACACACACACATACTATAGACACACACACTATAGACACATACAGACACACATACTATAGACACACACACACACATACTATAGACACACACACTATAGACACACACTATAGACACACACACTATAGACACACACACATACTATACACACACACACACTATAGACACACACACATACTATAGACACACACACTATAGACACACACACACACACACTATAGACACACACACATACATTAGACACACACACTATAGACACACACACATACTATAGACACACACACATACTATAGACACACACCCCTCTATAGACACACACACCACTATAGACACACACACACACACACACACTATAGACACACACACACACACTATAGACACACACACATACATTAGACACACACACTATAGACACACACACATACTATAGACACACACATACTATAGACACACAAACTATAGACACACACAGACACACACACTATAGACACACACACATACTATAGACACACACACATACTATAGACACACACACATACTATAGACACACACACTATAGACACACACACATACATTAGACACACACACTATAGACACACACACATACTATAGACACACACACATACTATAGACACACACCCCTCTATAGACACACACACACACACTATAGACACACACACACACACACACACTATAGACACACACACACACTATAGACACACACACATACATTAGACACACACACTATAGACACACACACATACTATAGACACACACACATACTACAGACACACACATACTATAGACACAAACACATACTATAGACACACACACACACTATATACACACACACACATACTATAGACACACACACTATAGACACACACACACACATACTATAGACACACACACACATACTATAGACACACACACATACTATAGACACACACACACTATAGACACACACACTATAGACACACACACACTATAGACACACACACACACACACACTATAGACACACAAACATACTATAGACACACACACATACTATAGACACACACACATACTATAGACACACAAACATACTATAGACACACAAACATACTATAGACACACACACACACTATAGAGACGCTCACACATACTATAGACACACACACTATAGACACACACACAATATAGACACACATACAGTACTATAGACACACACACTATAGACACACACACATACTATAGACACACATACATACTATAGACACACACACACATACTTTAGACACACACACACATACTATAGACACACACACACACTATAGACGGCCTGCAACGAAAACATGCAGCCTCTCCTTCACTGCAGCCGAGGTGAGTAAAACATTTAAACGTGTTAACCCTCGCAAGGCTGCAGGCCCAGACGGCATCCCCAGCCGCGCCCTCAGAGCATGCGCAGACCAGCAGGCTGGTGTGTTTACGGACATATTCAATCGATCCCTATACCAGTCTGTTGTTCCCACATGGTTCAAGAGGGCCACCATTGTTCCTGTTCCCAAGAAAGCTAAGGTAACTGAGCTAAACGACTACCGCCCCGTAGCACTCACTTCCGTCATCATGAAGTGCTTTGAGAGACTAGTCAAGGACCATATCACCTCCACCCTACCTGACACCCTAGACCCACTCCAATTTGCTTACCGCCCAAATAGGTCCACAGACGATGCAATCTCAACCACACTGCACACTGCCCTAACCCATCTGGACAAGAGGAATACCTATGTGAGAATGCTGTTCATCGACTACAGCTCGGCATTTAACACCATAGTGCCCTCCAAGCTCGTCATCAAGCTCGAGACCCTGGGTCTCGACCCCGCCCTGTGCAACTGGGTACTGGACTTCCTGACGGGCCGCCCCCAGGTGGTGAGGGTAGGCAACAACATCTCCACCCCGCTGATCCTCAACACTGGGGCCCCACAAGGGTCCGTTCTGAGCCCTCTCCTGTACTCCCTGTTCACCCACGACTGCGTGGCCACGCACGCCTCCAACTCAATCATCAAGTTTGCGGACGACACAACAGTGGTAGGCTTGATTACCAACAACGACGAGACGGCCTACAGGGAGGAGGAGAGGGCCCTCGGAGTGGGGTGTCAGGAAAATAACCTCACACTCAACGTCAACAAAACTAAGGAGATGATTGTGGACTTCAGGAAACAGCAGAGGGAACACCCCCCTATCCACATCGATGGAACAGTAGTGGAGAGGGTAGTAAGTTTTAAGTTCCTCGGCATACACATCACAGACAAACTGAATTGGTCCACTCACACAGACTGCATCGTGAAGAAGGCGCAGCAGCGCCTCTTCAACCTCAGGAGGCTGAAGAAATTCGGCTTGTCACCAAAAGCACTCACAAACTTCTACAGATGCACAATCGAGAGCATCCTGGCGGGCTGTATCACCGCCTGGTACGGCAACTGCTCCGCCCACAACCGTAAGGCTCTCCAGAGGGTAGTGAGGTCTGCACAACGCATCACCGGGGGAAAACTACCTGCCCTCCAGGACACCTACACCACCCGATGTTGCAGGAAGGCCATAAAGATCATCAAGGACAACAACCACCCGAGCCACTGCCTGTTCACCCCGCTATCATCCAGAAGACGAGGTCAGTACAGGTGCATCAAAGCTGGGACCGAGAGACTGAAAAACAGCTTCTATCTCAAGGCCATCAGACTGTTAAACAGCCACCACTAACATTGAGTGGCTGCTACCAACACACTGACACTGTCTCAACTCCAGACACATTAATAATGGGAATTGATGGGAAATGATGTCAAATATATCACTAGCCACTTTAAACAATGCTACCTAATATAATGTTTACATACCCTACATTATTCATCTCATATGTATACGTATATACTGTACTCTATATCATCTACTGCATCTTTATGTAATACATGTATCACTAGCCACTTTAACTATGCCACTTTGTTTACATACTCATCTCATATGTATATACTGCACTCGATACCATCTACTGTATCTTGCCTATGCTGCTCTGTACCATCACTCATTCATATATCCTTATGTACATATTCCTTATCCCCTGACACTGTGTATAAGACAGTAGTTTTGGAATTGTTAGCTAGATTACTTGTTGGTTATTACTGCATTGTTGGAACTAGAAGCACAAGCATTTCGCTACACTCGCATTAACATCTGCTAACCATGTGTATGTGACAAATAAAATTGATTTGATTTGATTTAGACACACATACTATAGACACACACATACTATAGACACACACATACTATAGACACACACACACTATAGACACACACATACTATAGACACACACACACTATAGACACACACACACATACTATAGACACACACACACACATACTATAGACACACACACATACTATAGACACACACACACATACTATAGACACACACACATACTATAGACACACACACACACTATAGACACACACACACTATAGACACACACACACATACTATAGACACACACACATACTATAGACACACACACACACACACACACACTATAGACACACGCATACTGTAGACACACACACACATAATTCAGACACACACACACACACTATAGGGACACACACACACACACACACTATAGACACACACACACACACTATAGACACACACACACTATAGACACAAGGACACACACTACAGACACACAGACACACACTAATCCAAGGTGGCATAGCAGTTCAGACGTCTTTTGTCCTCGTCTTGTCGTGTCCTGTATATATATATATTTACAACTTTTTCACATACATTTTATTTTTATTTTCCATCAACTCATCTTCAAAACACTCTCCTGCAACCCGCCTCACCAATGTATATTTATAAAAAAGTATTATTTACCTCAGATCTGTAATCCTCCAAGAAGCTAGCCAGAAACTCCAAGAAGCTAGCCTGAAACTAGCCAGAAGCTAGTTCAGAAGCTAGTTAGCTCCTTTACTGGCAAATCGTTAGTATTCAGCTAACCACGGTTTGTGGTCATCAGCTATCCTTTAGCTCGAAAATCTATCGCCAGTTCTGTACGGCGCAGCGCGGCTCGGAACGGAACATACCGGACCAATTTTTCTCTCCATGTCCCTGGATTTCGACTGCTCTCTGGACATTCATACCCGGATCTCACAGCTAGCTAGCTGCTATCCGTGTGACTATCGGCCTTCGTCGATTCCGGAGCAAACATCAATTATTCCGGAGCTAGCAAGCTCCGTCAATCACTCCTGAGTTCCATCAAGCACACCTGGGCTGCAGTCACCTATCCGGACCCGTTTTACTGCCTTCGCGGAGCCCCACCGGGCCTTCACAACTGGACTGCCGACGTTATCTACCCGAAGGAGTTATTCGGCTGGCTCCTCCGTCGCGACGTTACCTGAACGCCCATCTGCGGCCTGCTAACCGTTAGCTGTCTTACCGGCTGCTATCTGAATAGACAATCGGACAATTTTTTTTAATTTATTTATTATTATTATTATTATGTTTTCTTCTTGGGCCTCTATAACTATATCTATTGTTTTTATTTTTGTTGTTGTTGTGTGATTTGGATTAATCCCCTCTACCACACGGAACCCCACTAATCTACTGACGGAACGCAAGAGGTGGCTAACAACAGACCTCCATCCTATGCTAGCTTGCTACCGATGCCCTGGCTAGCTGTCTAAATCACCAACCAACCTCTCCACTCACCGGACCCTTTGATCACTCGACTAAGCATGCCTCTCCTTAATGTCAATATGTCTTGTCCATTTCTGTTCTGGTTAGTGTTTATTGGCTTATTTCACTGTAGAGCCTCTAGTCCTGCTCACTATACCTTATCCAACCTATTAGTTCCACCACCCACACATGCAATGACATCTCCTGGTTTCAACGATGTTTCTACAGACAATATCTCTCTCTTCATCACTCAATACCTAGGTTTACCTCCACTGTATTCACATCCTACCATACATTTGTCTGTACATTATACCTTGATGCTATTTTATCGCCCCCAGAAACCTCCTTTTACTCTATGTTCCAGATGTTCTAGACGACCAATTCTCATAGCTTTTAGCCGTACCCTTATTCTACTCCTCCTATGTTCCTCTGGCGATGTAGAGGTGAATCCAGGCCCTGCAGTGCCTAGCTCCACTCCTATTCCCCAGGCGCTCTCTTTTGACGACTTCTGTAACCGTAATAGCCTTGGTTTCATGCATGTTAACATTAGAAGCCTCCTCCCTAAGTTTGTTCTATTCACTGCTTTAGCACACTCTGCCAACCCGGATGTTCTAGCTGTGTCTGAATCCTGGCTTAGGAAGACCACCAAAAATTCAGACATTTTAATTCCAAACTACAACATTTTCAGACAAGATAGAACTGCCAAAGGGGGCGGTATTGCAATCTACTGCAAAGATAGCCTGCAGAGTTCTGTCCTACTATCCAGGTCTGTACCCAAACAATTTGAACTTCTACTTTTAAAAATCCACCTCTCTAAAAACAAGTCTCTCACCGTTGCCGCCTGCTATAGACCACCCTCTGCCCCCAGCTGTGCTCTGGACACCATATGTGAACTGATTGCCCCCCATCTATCTTCAGAGTTCGTGCTGCTAGGCGACCTAAACTGGAACATGCTTAACACCCCAGCCATCCTACAATCTAAACTTGATGCCCTCAATCTCACACAAATTATCAATGAACCTACCAGGTACCTCCCCAAAGCCTTAAACACGGGCACCCTCATAGATATCATCCTAACCAACTTCCCCTCTAAATACACCTCTGCTGTCTTCAACCAAGATCTCAGCGATCACTGCCTCATTGCCTGCATCCGTAATGGGTCAGCGGTCAAACGACCTCCACTCATCACTGTAAAACGCTCCCTGAAACACTTCTGCGAGCAGGCCTTTCTAATCGACCTGGCCGGGGTATCCTGGAAGGATATTGATCTCATCCCGTCAGTAGAGGATGCCTGGATATTTTTTTTTAAATGCCTTCCTAACCATCTTAAATAAACATGCCCCATTCAAGAAATTTAGAACCAGGAACAGATATAGCCCTTGGTTCTCCCCAGACCTGACTGCCCTTAACCAACACAAAAACATCCTATGGCGTTCTGCATTAGCATCGAACAGCCCCCGTGATATGCAGCTGTTCAGGGAAGCTAGAAACCATTATACACAGGCAGTTAGAAAAGCCAAGGCTAGCTTTTTCAAGCAGAAATTTGCTTCCTGCAACACTAACTCAAAAAAGTTCTGGGACACTGTAAAGTCCATGGAGAATAAGAACACCTCCTCCCAGCTGCCCACTGCACTGAAGATAGGAAACACTGTCACCACTGATAAATCCACCATAATTGAGAATTTCAATAAGCATTTTCTACGGCTGGCCATGCTTTCCACCTGGCTACTCCTACCCCGGACAACAGCACTGCACCCCCAACAGCAACTCGCCCAAGCCTTCCCCATTTCTCCTTCTCCCAAATCCATTCAGCTGATGTTCTGAAAGAGCTGCAAAATCTGGACCCCTACAAATCAGCCGGGCTAGACAATCTGGACCCTTTCTTTCTAAAATGATCTGCCGAAATTGTTGCCACCCCTATTACTAGCCTGTTCAACCTCTCTTTCGTGTCGTCTGAGATTCCCAAGATTGGAAAGCAGCTGCAGTCATCCCCCTCTTCAAAGGGGGGGACACTCTTGAACCAAACTGCTACAGACCTATATCTATCCTACCGTGCCTTTCTAAGGTCTTCGAAAGCCAAGTCAACAAACAGATTACCGACCATTTCGAATCTCACCATACCTTCTCTGCTATGCAATCTGGTTTCAGAGCTGGTCATGGGTGCACCTCAGCCACGCTCAAGGTCCTAAACGATATCTTAACCGCCATCGATAAGAAACATTACTGTGCAGCCGTATTCATTGATCTGGCCAAGGCTTTCGACTCTGTCAATCACCATATCCTCATCGGCAGACTCGACAGCCTTGGTTTCTCAAATGATTGCCTCGCCTGGTTCACCAACTACTTCTCTGATAGAGTTCAGTGTGTCAAATCGGAGGGTCTGCTGTCCGGACCTCTGGCAGTCTCTATGGGGGTGCCACAGGGTTCAATTCTTGGACCGACTCTCTTCTCTGTATACATCAATGAGGTCGCTCTTGCTGCTGGTGAGTCCCTGATCCACCTCTACGCAGACGACACCATTCTGTATACTTCCGGCCCTTCTTTGGACACTGTGTTAACAACCCTCCAGGCAAGCTTCAATGCCATACAACTCTCCTTCCGTGGCCTCCAATTGCTCTTAAATACAAGTAAAACTAAATGCATGCTCTTCAACCGATCGCTACCCTGCACCTACCCGCCTGTCCAACATCACTACTCTGGACGGCTCTGACTTAGAATACGTGGACAACTACAAATACTTAGGTGTCTGGTTAGACTGTAAACTCTCCTTCCAGACCCATATCAAACATCTCCAATCCAAAGTTAAATCTAGAATTGGCTTCCTATTTCGCAACAAAGCATCCTTCACTCATGCTGCCAAACGTACCCTTGTAAAACTGACCATCCTACCAATCCTCGACTTTGGCGATGTCATTTACAAAATAGCCTCCAATACCCTACTCAACAAATTGGATGCAGTCTATCACAGTGCAATCCGTTTTATCACCAAAGCCCCATATACTACCCACCATTGCGACCTGTACGCTCTCGTTGGCTGGCCCTCGCTTCATACTCGTCGCCAAACCCACTGGCTCCATGTCATCTACAAGACCCTGCTAGGTAAAGTCCCCCCTTATCTCAGCTCGCTGGTCACCATAGCATCTCCCACCTGTAGCACACGCTCCAGCAGGTATATCTCTCTAGTCACCCCCCAAAACCAATTCTTTCTTTGGCCGCCTCTCCTTCCAGTTCTCTGCTGCCAATGACTGGAACGAACTACAAACATCTCTGAAACTGGAAACACTTATCTCCCTCACTAGCTTTAAGCACCAACTGTCAGAGCAGCTCACAGATTACTGCACCTGTACATAGACCACCTATAATTTAGCCCAAACAACTACCTCTTTCCCAACTGTATTTAATTTTAATTTATTATTTATTTGCTCCTTTGCACCCCATTATTTTATTTCTACTTTGCAAATTCTTCCATTGCAAAACTACCATTCCAGTATTTTACTTGCTATATTGTATTTACTTTGCCATCATGGCCTTTTTTGCCTTTACCTCCCCTTCTCACCTCATTTGCTCACATTGTATATAGACTTGTTTATACTGCATTATTGACTGTATGTTTGTTTTTACTCCATGTGTAACTCTGTGTCGTTTTATCTGTCGAACTGCTTTGCTTTATCTTGGCCAGGTCGCAATTGTAAATGAGAACTTGTTCTCAACTTGCCTACCTGGTTAAATAAAGGTAAAATTAAAATAAATAAATAAATAAACACACTATAGACACAAGATATGTGTTAGGGTGTTGCTAGACACACACACACACACAGACACACACACACACTATAGACACACACACTA
>NW_022261978.1:15762607-15764331 GCF_002021735.2 Oncorhynchus kisutch | reverse complement strand
CCATAGACACACATACACACACACTATAGACACACACACACTATAGACACACACACACTATAGACACACACACACACACACACACAATAGCCACACACACACACACCATAGACACGCACACACTATAGACACACACACACACTATAGACACACACACACACAGACACACACACACACACAAACCAACCACAAACACGCACACACTATAGACACAGACACTATAGACACACACACTATAGACACACACACACCATAGACACATACACACACACACAATAGCCACACACACTATAGACACACACACACACCATAGACACACATACTATAGACACACACACACCATAGACATACATACACACACACACTATAGACACACACACACACTATAGACACAAGCACACACAATAGACACACACACTATGGACACACACACACACACACTATACACACACACACACACATTAAACACACACACACACACACACACTATAGACACACACACACACTATAGACACACACCATAGACATACATACACACACACACTATAGACACACACACACTATAGACACACACACACACTATAGACACACACACACACACACACTATAGACACACACACACACACACTATAGACACACACACACACACACACACACAATAGCCACACACACACACACTATAGACACAACACACACTATAGACACACACACACACACACTATAGACACAACACACACACACACACAATAGCCACACACACACACACACACACACACACAATAGCCACACACACACGCACTATAGACACAAGCACACACTATAGACACACACACTATGGACACACACACACACACTATAGACACACACACACTATAGACACACACACTATGGACACGCACACACCATAGACACACATACACACACACTATAGACACACACACACTATAGACACACACACACACACTATAGACACACACACACACACACACACACAATAGCCACACACACACACACCATAGACACGCACACACTATAGACACACACACACACTATAGACACACACACTATAGACACACACACACACACACTATAGACACACACACACACACTATAGAGACAAGCACACACTATAGACACACACACTATGGACACACACACACACACTATAGACACACACACACACACTATAGAGACAAGCACACACTATAGACACACACACTATGGACACGCACACACCATAGACACACATACACACACTATAGACACACACACACTATAGACACACACACACACACACACTATAGACACACACACACACACACAATAGCCACACACACACACACACCATAGACACACACACACACACACACACACATAGACACACACACACTATAGACACACACACACACACACTATAGACACACACACACACACTATAGACACACACACTATAGACACCACACACACACACACTATAGACACAAGCACACACTATAGACACACACACTATGGACACACACACACACACACACAACCACACGCACACACACACACACAAACACACACGCTCGCGCGCGCACACACACACACACACACTATAGACACACACACACACACTATAGACACAACACCACACATAGTTGTTAGGGTGTTGTTAAGGTTTTGCTAGATAGTTGTTAGAGTGTTGTTAGAGTGTTGCTAGACAGTTGTTAGAGTGTTGTTAG
>NW_022261978.1:15750107-15757607 GCF_002021735.2 Oncorhynchus kisutch | reverse complement strand
CCGCATCTATAACCCACCTGTCTGTTGACTGCTCTCTGATCACAGGTTTAAGTGTGTGTTTATATCACAGCTCTGCCAGAGTCCTCCGCATCTATAACCCACCTGTCTGTTGACTGCTCTCTGATCACAGGTTTAAGTGTGTGTTTATATCACAGCTCTGCCAGAGTCCTCCGCATCTATAACCCACCTGTCTGTTGACTGCTCTCTGATCACAGGTTTAAGTGTGTGTTTATATCACAGCTCTGCCAGAGTCCTCCGCATCTATAACCCACCTGTCTGTTGACTGCTCTCTGATCACAGGTTTAAGTGTGTGTTTATATCACAGCTCTGCCAGAGTCCTCCGCATCTATAACCCACCTGTCTGTTGACTGCTCTCTGATCACAGGTTTAAGTGTGTGTTTATATCACAGCTCTGCCAGAGTCCTCCGCATCTATAACCCACCTGTCTGTTGACTGCTCTCTGATCACAGGTTTAAGTGTGTGTTTATATCACAGCTCTGCCAGAGTCCTCCGCATCTATAACCCACCTGTCTGTTGACTGCTCTCTGATCACAGGTTTTAAGTGTGTGTTTATATCACAGCTCTGCCAGAGTCCTCCGCATCTATAACCCACCTGTCTGTTGACTGCTCTCTGATCACAGGTTTAAGTGTGTGTTTATATCACAGCTCTGCCAGAGTCCTCCGCATCTATAACCCACCTGTCTGTTGACTGCTCTCTGATCACAGGTTTAAGTGTGTGTTTATATCACAGCTCTGCCAGAGTCCTCCGCATCTATAACCCACCTGTCTGTTGACTGCTCTCTGATCACAGGTTTAAGTGTGTGTTTATATCACAGCTCTGCCAGAGTCCTCCGCATCTATAACCCACCTGTCTGTTGACTGCTCTCTGATCACAGGTTTAAGTGTGTGTTTATATCACAGCTCTGCCAGAGTCCTCCGCATCTATAACCCACCTGTCTGTTGACTGCTCTCTGATCACAGGTTTAAGTGTGTGTTTATATCACAGCTCTGCCAGAGTCCTCCGCATCTATAACCCACCTGTCTGTTGACTGCTCTCTGATCACAGGTTTAAGTGTGTGTTTATATCACAGCTCTGCCAGAGTCCTCCGCATCTATAACCCACCTGTCTGTTGACTGCTCTCTGATCACAGGTTTAAGTGTGTGTTTATATCACAGCTCTGCCAGAGTCCTCCGCATCTATAACCCACCTGTCTGTTGACTGCTCTCTGATCACAGGTTTAAGTGTGTGTTTATATCACAGCTCTGCCAGAGTCCTCCGCATCTATAACCCACCTGTCTGTTGACTGCTCTCTGATCACAGGTTTAAGTGTGTGTTTATATCACAGCTCTGCCAGAGTCCTCCGCATCTATAACCCACCTGTCTGTTGACTGCTCTCTGATCACAGGTTTAAGTGTGTGTTTATATCACAGCTCTGCCAGAGTCCTCCGCATCTATAACCCACCTGTCTGTTGACTGCTCTCTGATCACAGGTTTAAGTGTGTGTTTATATCACAGCTCTGCCAGAGTCCTCCGCATCTATAACCCACCTGTCTGTTGACTGCTCTCTGATCACAGGTTTAAGTGTGCGTTTATATCACAGCTCTGCCAGAGTCCTCCGCATCTATAACCCACCTGTCTGTTGACTGCTCTCTGATCACAGGTTTAAGTGTGCGTTTATATCACAGCTCTGCCAGAGTCCTCCGCATCTATAACCCACCTGTCTGTTGACTGCTCTCTGATCACAGGTTTAAGTGTGCGTTTATATCACAGCTCTGCCAGAGTCCTCCGCATCTATAACCCACCTGTCTGTTGACTGCTCTCTGATCACAGGTTTAAGTGTGCGTTTATATCACAGCTCTGCCAGAGTCCTCCGCATCTATAACCCACCTGTCTGTTGACTGCTCTCTGATCACAGGTTTAAGTGTGTGTTTATATCACAGCTCTGCCAGAGTCCTCCGCATCTATAACCCACCTGTCTGTTGACTGCTCTCTGATCACAGGTTAAGTGTGTGTTTATATCACAGCTCTGCCAGAGTCCTCCGCATCTATAACCCACCTGTCTGTTGACTGCTCTCTGATCACAGGTTTAAGTGTGTGTTTATATCACAGCTCTGCCAGAGTCCTCCGCATCTATAACCCACCTGTCTGTTGACTGCTCTCTGATCACAGGTTTAAGTGTGTGTTTATATCACAGCTCTGCCAGAGTCCTCCGCATCTATAACCCACCTGTCTGTTGACTGCTCTCTGATCACAGGTTTAAGTGTGTGTTTATATCACAAGCTCTGCCAGAGTCCTCCGCATCTATAACCCACCTGTCTGTTGACTGCTCTCTGATCACAGGTTTAAGTGTGTGTTTATATCACAGCTCTGCCAGAGTCCCTCCGCATCTATAACCCACCTGTCTGTTGACTGCTCTCTGATCACGGTTTAAGTGTGTGTTTATATCACAGCTCTGCCAGAGTCCTCCGCATCTATAACCCACCTGTCTGTTGACTGCTCTCTGATCACAGGTTTAAGTGTGTGTTTATATCACAGCTCTGCCAGAGTCCTCCGCATCTATAACCCACCTGTCTGTTGACTGCTCTCTGATCACAGGTTTAAGTGTGTGTTTATATCACAGCTCTGCCAGAGTCCTCCGCATCTATAACCCACCTGTCTGTTGACTGCTCTCTGATCACAGGTTTAAGTGTGTGTTTATATCACAGCTCTGCCAGAGTCCTCCGCATCTATAACCCACCTGTCTGTTGACTGCTCTCTGATCACAGGTTTAAGTGTGTGTTTATATCACAGCTCTGCCAGAGTCCTCCGCATCTATAACCCACCTGTCTGTTGACTGCTCTCTGATCACAGGTTTAAGTGTGTGTTTATATCACAGCTCTGCCAGAGTCCTCCGCATCTATAACCCACCTGTCTGTTGACTGCTCTCTGATCACAGGTTTAAGTGTGTGTTTATATCACAGCTCTGCCAGAGTCCTCCGCATCTATAACCCACCTGTCTGTTGACTGCTCTCTGATCACAGGTTTAAGTGTGTGTTTATATCACAGCTCTGCCAGAGTCCTCCGCATCTATAACCCACCTGTCTGTTGACTGCTCTCTGATCACAGGTTTAAGTGTGTGTTTATATCACAGCTCTGCCAGAGTCCTCCGCATCTATAACCCACCTGTCTGTTGACTGCTCTCTGATCACAGGTTTAAGTGTGTGTTTATATCACAGCTCTGGCCAGAGTCCTCCGCATCTATAACCCACCTGTCTGTTGACTGCTCTCTGATCACAGGTTTAAGTGTGTGTTTATATCACAGCTCTGCCAGAGTCCCTCCGCATCTATAACCCACCTGTCTGTTGACTGCTCTCTGATCACAGGTTTAAGTGTGTGTTTATATCACAGCTCTGCCAGAGTCCTCCGCATCTATAACCCACCTGTCTGTTGACTGCTCTCTGATCACAGGTTTAAGTGTGTGTTTATATCACAGCTCTGCAGAGTCCTCCGCATCTATAACCCACCTGTCTGTTGACTGCTCTCTGATCACAGGTTTAAGTGTGTGTTTATATCACAGCTCTGCCAGAGTCCTCCGCATCTATAACCCACCTGTCTGTTGACTGCTCTCTGATCACAGGTTTAAGTGTGTGTTTATATCACAGCTCTGCCAGAGTCCTCCGCATCTATAACCCACCTGTCTGTTGACTGCTCTCTGATCACAGGTTTAAGTGTGTGTTTATATCACAGCTCTGCAGAGTCCTCCGCATCTATAACCCACCTGTCTGTTGACTGCTCTCTGATCACAGGTTTAAGTGTGTGTTTATATCACAGCTCTGCCAGAGTCCTCCGCATCTATAACCCACCTGTCTGTTGACTGCTCTCTGATCACAGGTTTAAGTGTGTGTTTATATCACAGCTCTGCCAGAGTCCTCCGCATCTATAACCCACCTGTCTGTTGACTGCTCTCTGATCACAGGTTAAGTGTGTGTTTATATCACAGCTCTGCCAGAGTCCTCCGCATCTATAACCCACCTGTCTGTTGACTGCTCTCTGATCACAGGTTTAAGTGTGTGTTTATATCACAGCTCTGCCAGAGTCCTCCCATCTATAACCCACCTGTCTGTTGACTGCTCTCTGATCACAGGTTTAAGTGTGTGTTTATATCACAGCTCTGCCAGAGTCCTCCGCATCTATAACCCACCTGTCTGTTGACTGCTTCTCTGATCACAGGTTTAAGTGTGTGTTATATCACAGCTCTGCCAGAGTCCTCCGCATCTATAACCCACCTGTCTGTTGACTGCTCTCTGATCACAGGTTTAAGTGTGTGTTTATATCACAGCTCTGCCAGAGTCCTCTCCCGCATCTATAACCCACCTGTCTGTTGACTGCTCTCTGATCACAGGTTTAAGTGTGTGTTTATATCACAGCTCTGCCAGAGTCCTCCGCATCTATAACCCACCTGTCTGTTGACTGCTCTCTGATCACAGGTTTAAGTGTGTGTTTTATATCACAGCTTCTGCCAGAGTCCTCCGCATCTATAACCCACCTGTCTGTTGACTGCTCTCTGATCACAGGTTTAAGTGTGTGTTTATATCACAGCTCTGCCAGAGTCCTCCGCATCTATAACCCACCTGTCTGTTGACTGCTCTCTGATCACAGGTTTAAGTGTGGTTTATATCACAGCTCTCCAGAGTCCTCCGCATCTATAACCACCTGTCTGTTGACTGCTCTCTGATCACAGGTTAAGTGTGTGTTTATATCACAGCTCTGCCAGAGGTCCTCCGCCATCTATAACCCCCTGCTGTTGACTGCTCTCTGATCACAGGTTTATAAGTGTGTGTGTTTATATCACAGCTCTGCCAGAGTCCTCCGCATCTATAACCACCTGCTGTTGACTGCTCTTGATCACAGGTTTAAGTGTGTGTTTATATCACAGCTCTTGCCAGAGTCCTCCGCATCTATAACCCACCTGTCTGTTGACTGCTCTCTGTATCACAGGTTTAAGTGTGTGTTTATCTCACAGCTCTGGCCAGAGTCCTCCGCATCTATAACCCACCTTGTCTGTTGACTGCTCTCTGATCACAGGTTTAAGTGTGTGTTTATATCACAGCTCTGCCAGAGTCCTCCGCATCTATAACCCCACTTGTCTGTTGACTGCTCTCTGATCACAGGTTTAAGTGTGTGTTTATATCACAGCTCTGCCAGAGTCCTCCGCATCTATAGACCCACCTGTCTGTTGACTGGCTCTCTGATCACAGGTTTAAGTGTGTGTTATATATCACAGCTCTCTGCCAGAGTCCTCCGCATCTATAACCCACCTGTCTGTTGACTGCTCTCTGATCACAGGTTTAAGTGTGTGTTTATATCACGCTCTGCCAGAGTCCTCCGCATCTATAACCCACCTGTCTGTTGACTGCTCTCTGATCACAGTTTAAGTGTGTGTTTATATCACAGCTCTGCCAGAGTCCTCCGCCGATCTATAACCCACCTGTCTGTTGACTGCTCTCTGATCACAGGTTTAAGTGTTTGTTTATATCACAGCTCTGCCAGAGTCCTCCGCATCTATAACCCACCTGTCTGTTGACTGCTCTCTGATCACAGGTTTAAGTGTGTGTTTATATCACAGCTCTGCCAGAGTCCTCCGCATCTATAACCCACCTGTCTGTTGACTGCTCTCTGATCACAGGTTAAGTGTGTGTTTTATATCACAGCTCTGCCAGAGTCCTCCGCATCTATAACCCACCTGTCTGTTGACTGCTCTCTGATCACAGTTTAAGTGTGTGTTTATATCACAGCTCACCAGAGCTCTGCCGAGTCCTCCGCATCTATAACCCACCTGTCTGTTGACTGCTCTCTGATCACAGGTTAAAGTGTGTGTTTATATCACAGCTCTGCCAGAGTCCTCCGCATCTATAACCCACCTGTCTGTTGACTGCTCTCTGATCACAGGTTTAGTGTGTGTGTTTATATCACAGCTCTGCCAGAGTCCTCCGCATCTATAACCCACCTGTCTGTTGACTGCTCTCTGCTCACAGGTTTAAGTGTGTGTTTATATCACAGCTCTGCCAGAGTCCTCCGCATCTATAACCCACCTGTCTGTTGACTGCTCTCTGATCACAGGTTTAAGTGTGTGTTTATATCACAGCTCTGCCAGAGTCCTCCGCATCTATAACCCACCTGTCTGTTGACTGCTCTCTGATCACAGGTTTAAGTGTGTTTTTTATATCACAGCTCTGCCAGAGTCCTCCGCATCTATAACCCACGTGTCTGTTGACTGCTCTCTGATCACAGGTTTAAGTGTGTGTTATATCACAGCTCTGCCAGAGTCCTCCGCATCTATAACCACACCTGTCTGTTGACTGCTCTCTGATCACAGGTTTAAGTGTGTGTTTATATCACGCTCTGCCAGAGTCCTCCGCATCTATAACCCACCTGTCTGTTGACTGCTCTCTGATCACAGGTTTAAGTGTGTGTTTATATCACAGCTCTGCCAGAGTCCTCCCATCTATAACCCACCTGTCTGTTGACTGCTCTCTGATCACAGGTTTAAGTGTGTGTTTATATCACAGCTCTGCCAGAGTCCTCCGCATCTATAACCCACCTGTCTGTTGACTGCTCTCTGATCACAGGTTTAAGTGTGTGTTTATATCACAGCTCTCTGCCAGAGTCCTCCGCATCTATAACCCACCTGTCTGTTGACTGCTCTCTGATCACAGGTTTAAGTGTGTGTTTATATCACAGCTCTGCCAGAGTCCTCCGCATCTATAACCCACCTGTCTGTTGACGCTCTCGGATCCAGGTTTAAGTGTGTGTTTATATCACAGCTCTGCCAGAGTCCTCCGCATCTATAAACCACCTGTCTGTTGACTGCTCTCTGATCACAGGTTTAAGTGTGTGTTTATATCACAGCTCTGCCAGAGTCCTCCGCATCTATAACCCACCTGTCTGTTGACTGCTCTCTGATCACAGTTTAAGTGTGTGTGTTTATATCACAGCTCTGCCAGAGTCCTCCGCATCTATACCCACCTGTCTGTTGACTGCTCTCTGATCACAGGTTTTAAAGTGTGTGTTTATATCACAGCTCTGCCAGAGTCCTCCGCATCTATAACCCACCTGTCTGTTGACTGCTCTCTGATCACAGGTTTAAGTGTGTGTTTATATCACAGCTCTGCCAGAGTCCTCCGCATCTATAACCCCCTGTCTTTTGACTGCTCTCTGATCACAGGTTTAAGTGTGTGTTTATATCACAGCTCTCCAGAGTCCTCCGCATCTATACCCACCTGTCTGTTGACTGCTCTCTGATCACAGTTAAGTGTGTGTTTATATCACAGCTCTGCAGAGTCCTCCGCATCTATACCCACACTGTCTGTTGACTGCTCTCTGATCACAGGTTTAAGTGTGTGTTTTATATCACAGCTCTGCCAGAGTCCTCCGCATCTATAACCACCTGTCTGTTGACTGCTCTCTGATCACAGGTTTAAGTGTGTGTTTATTCACAGCTCTGCCAGAGTCCTCCGCAT
>NW_022261978.1:15747352-15750007 GCF_002021735.2 Oncorhynchus kisutch | reverse complement strand
GTTCGTTCAGGGCCATCGATGTGTCTGCTTGAGGGGAATATATCGGGGCCGTGATTATAATTGAAGAGATTCTCTAGGTAGATAATGAGAGCTGACATTTGATGGTGAGGAATTCTAAGTCAGGTGAAACAGAAGGACTTGAGTTCTTGTATGTTGTTATGATCACAACCACGTCTCGTTAATCATAAGGATACACCCCCGCCCATCTTCTTACCAGAAAGATGCTCTCTGTCGGCGTGATGCGTGAAGAAACCAGCAGGCTGTACCGACACCGATAGCGGTGTCTCGAGTGAGCCATGTTTCCATGAAGCAAAGAACGTTACAGTCTCTGATGTCTCTCTGGAAGGCTACCCTCTCTGTCTTTTACTGTCTGTCTCTAAACCTGACTTTTACTGTCTGTAAACCTGTCTTTTTACTGTCTGTAAACCTGTCTTTTTACTGTCTGTAAACCTGTCTGTTACTGTCAGTCTGTAAACCTGTCTTTTAATGTCTGTCTCTAAACCTGACTTTTACTGTCTGTAAACCTGTCTTTTTACTGTCTGTAAACCTGTCTTTTACTGTCAGTCTGTAAACCTGTCTTTTACTGTCTGTCTCTAAACCTGTCTTTTACTGTCTGTCTGTAAACCTGTCTTTTTACTGTCTGTCTGTAAACCTGTCTTTTACTGTCTGTCTGTAAACCTGTCGGTCTGTAAACCTGTCTTTTACTGTCTGTCTGTAAACCTGTCTTTTTACTGTCTGTCTGTAAACCTGTCTTTTACTGTCTGTCTGTAAACCTGTTGGTCTGTAAACCTGTCTTTTACTGTCTGTCTCTCTGTAAACCTGTCGGTCTGTAAACCTGTCTTTACTGTCTGTCTGTAAACCTGTCTGTCTGTAAACCTGACTTTTACTGTCAATCTGTAAACCGGTCTTTTTACTGTCTGTCTGTAAACCTGTCTTTTACTGTCTGTCTGTAAACCTGTCTTTCACTGTCTGTCTGTAAACCTGTCTTTTTACTGTCTGTCTGTAAACCTGTCTGTCTGTAAACCTGTCTTTTATTGTCTGTCTGTAAACCTGTCTGTCTGTAAACCTGTCTTTTACTGTCTGTCTGTAAACCTGTCTGTCTGTAAACCTGTCTTTTACTGTCTGTCTGTAAACCTGTCTTTTACTGTCTGTCTGTAAACCTGTCTGTCTGTAAACCTGACTTTTTACTGTCTGTCTGTAAACCTGTCTTTTTACTGTCTGTCTGTAAACCTGTCTTTTACTGTCTGTCTGTAAACCTGTCTGTCTGTAAACCTGTCTTTTACTGTCTGTCTGTAAACCTGTCTTTTTACTGTCTGACTGTAAACCTGTCTTTTACTGTCTGTCTGTAAACCTGTCTTTTACTGTCTGTCTGTAAACCTGTCTGTCTGTAAACCTGTATTTTACTGTCTGTCTGTAAACCTGTCTTTTACTGTCTGTCTGTAAAACCTGTCTTTTACTGTCTGTCTGTAAACCTGTCTTTTACTGTCTGTCTGTAAACCTGTATTTTACTGTCTGTCTGTAAACCTGTATTTTACCCTCTGTCTGTAAACCTGTCTGTCGTAAACTGTCTTGTACTGTCTGTCTGTAAACCTGTCTGTTGTCTGTCTCTAAGCGTTTTCTCCCTGACCTAATCCATGTCTTTGATTGTTTCAGTAATGTGTCTTTCCGTTATTCCAGAGGAAAAGTAACTTTACAAGGACTTAATGAGTTCTTCTTATGATACTTAATGTCTGTAAACCTGTCTGTCTGTAAACCTGTCCTTGCCTGTCCAGAGGAAAAGTAACTTTACAAGGACTTAATGAGTTAAGCGTTTGGCTGGTTAAGAGAAGAGTCTGAAGGTTTAGCTGATACGTAATGGGGTGGATGGACGGGTGGGACCTTAATGAGTTAAGCGTTTGGCTGGGTTAAGAGAAGAGTCTGAAGGTTTAGCTGATACGTAATGGGTGGATGGACGGTGTACTTAATGAGTTAAGCGTTTGGCTGGTTAAGATAAGAGTCTGAAGGTTTAGCTGATACGTAATGGGGTGATGGACGGTGTACTTAATGAGTTAAGCGTTTGGCTGAGAAGAGTCTGAAGGTTTTAGCTGATACGTAATGGGGTGGATGGACGTGTTGTACTTAATGAGTTTAAGCGTTTGGCTGGTTAGATAAGAGTCTGAAGGTTTAGCTGATACGTAATGGGGTGGATGGACGGTTTTGGTTTTTTGTACTTAATGAGTTAAGCGTTTGGCTGGTTTAAGATAAGAGTCTGAAGGTTTAGCTGATACGTAATGGGGTGGATGGACGGGTGTACTTAATGAGTTAAGCGTTTGGCTGGTTAGAGAAGAGTCTGAAGGTTTAGCTGATTACGTAATGGGGTGGATGGACGGGTGTACTTAATGAGTTAAGCGTTTGGCTGGTTAAGATAAGAGTCTGAAGGTTAGCTGATACGTAATGGGGTGGATGGATGGTGTACTTAATGAGTTAAGCGTTCGGCTTGGTTAAGAGAAGAGTCTGAAGCGTTTAGCTGATAACGTAAATGGGGTGGATGGACGGTTGTACTTAATGAGTTAAGCGTTTGGCTGGTTAAGAGAAGAGTCTGAAGGTTTAGCTGATACGTAATGGGGTGGATGGACGGTTGTACTTAATGAGTTAAGCGTTTGGCTGAGAGAGTCT
>NW_022261978.1:15717352-15737352 GCF_002021735.2 Oncorhynchus kisutch | reverse complement strand
AACAACATTCGTTTGTCTGTAGTAGCTCTAGTCTCTATATAGCTTGACATTATTACACGGTTCAGGTTACTGAGTACATATCCACTTTGGAGCCAGCTAAAAATGGTTGATGTGGTAGGCTAGCGTTACACATTTGACTGTTCATGTATGGTCTTTCCAGGTGCCAGAACGGTGGTCCATCCCAAAGCCCGCATCATTGCCGAGGCAGGACCCATAGTCATCGGAGAAGGCAACCTCATCGAGGAACAAGCTCTTATAATTAACAGGTGAACGTAACAATAGTGACTTCTAGAAGTGGAAGGGTACAGTGGTGAGGTCTCTCCTGTGTTCTATTTCCGCCTCTCTTTCTCCACCTCCCCCGTTACATCCATCCATTCTCCCTACACTTTATTCTTTCCATGCTTTTATTCTGTCTTTCCCCCCACCTCTCGTTTGCACTTGTAACTGATGTGAAACGGCTAGCTTAGTTAGCGGTGCGCGCTAAATAGCGTTTCAATCAGTGACGTCACTTGCTCTGAGACCTTGAAGTAGTAGTTCCCCCTTTGCTCTGCAAGGGCCGCGGCTTTTGTGGAGCGATGGGTAACGATGCTTCGAGGGTGACTGTTGTTGATGTGTGCAGAGGGTCCCTGGTTGGCGCCCGGGTATGGGCGAGGGGACGGTCTAAAGTTATACTGTTACACACTTGTCTACCTCTTTTTCCTCTGCCATGTTATGGTCTCCTTTTCCTTTGTCATGTTATGGTCTCCTTTTCCTCTGTCATGTTATGGTCTCCTTTTCCTCAGTCATGTTATGGTCTCCTTTTCCTTTGTCATGTTATGGTCTACATTGTAGTGATTGAAGCTGGTTGTCTGATTGAAGCTGTCTGTCTGATATGAAGCTGGTTGTCTGATATGAAGCTGGTTGTCTGATATGAAGCTGTCTGTCTGATTGAAGCTGTCTGTCTGATATGAAGCTGGCTGTCTGATATGAAGCTGGTTGTCTGATATGAAGCTGGTTGTCTGATATGAAGCTGTCTGGTATGGAGCTGTCTTTCTGATATGAAGCTGGTTGTCTGATATGAAGCTGGTTGTCTGATATGAAGCTGGTTGTCTGATATGAAGCTGTCTGTCTGATATGAAGCTGTCTGTCTGATATGAAGCTGTCTTTCTGATTGAAGCTGGTTGTCTGATTGAAGCTGGCTGTCTGATATGAAGCTGGTTGTCTGATATGAAGCTGGTTGTCTGATATGAAGCTGGTTGTCTGATTGAAGCCTGTTGTCTGATATGAAGCTGTCTGTCTGATTGAAGCTGGCTGTCTGTCTTTGATCAGTTATCCAGAGAACATAGCGCCTGACTCTGAGGGGGTGGAGCCAAAGACGATGACCATCGGCATCAACAACGTGTTTGAAGTTGGGTGTAGTATCCTTTATATTGAAGTGGTGCACTGACCTATAGTATCCTTTATACTGAAGTGGTACACTGACCTGTAGGGTACACTGACCTACAGGGTACACTGACCTGTAGGGTACACTGACCTGTAGGGTACACTGACCTGTAGGGTACACTGACCTGTAGGGTACACTGACCTGTAGTATCCTTTATATTGAAGTGGTACACTGACCTGTAGTATCCTTTATATTGAAGTGGTACACTGACCTGTAGTATCCTTTATATTGAAGTGGTACACTGACCTGTAGTATCCTTTATATTGAAGTGGTGCACTGACCTGTAGTATCCTTTATACTGAAGTGGTACACTGACCTGTAGTATCCTTTATATTGAAGTGGTACACTGACCTGTAGTATCCTTTATATTGAAGTGGTACACTGACCTGTAGGGTACACTGACCTGTAGGGTACACTGACCTGTAGTATCCTTTATATTGAAGTGGTACACTGACCTGTAGGGTACACTGACCTGTAGGGTACACTGACCTGTAGTATCCTTTATATTGAAGTGGTACACTGACCTGTAGGGTACACTGACCTGTAGGGTACACTGACCTGTAGTATCCTTTATATTGAAGTGGTACACTGACCTGTAGGGTACACTGACCTGTAGGGTACACTGACCTGTAGGGTACACTGACCTACAGGGTACACTGACCTATAGGGTACACTGATCTATGGGGTACACTGACCTACGGGGTACACTGACCTACAGGTTACACTGACCTACGGGGTACACTGACCTACGGGGTACACTGACCTACAGGGTACACTGACCTATAGGGTACACTGACCTACGGGGTACACTGACCTGTAGGGTAAACTGACCTATAGGGTACACTGACCTGTAGGGTACAGACACTGACCTGTAGGGTACAGACACTGACCTGTAGGGTACAGACACTGACCTATAGGGTACACTGACCTGTAGGGTACACTGACCTACAGGGTACACTGACCTGTAGGGTAAACTGACCTATAGGGTACACTGACCTGTAGGGTACAGCCACTGACCTGTAGGGTACACTGACCTGTAGGGTACACTGACTTATAGGATACACTGACTTATAGGGTACAGCTATTTGGACATTAGACCTCTATCTGATATTCCATGTCTGTATGTGTTATTGTTTGACCTCTGTCTGTTTGACCTCTATCTGTTTGACCTCTGATATTCCATATCTGTATGTGTTATTGTTTGACCATTCTCCCTACACTTTATTCTTTCCATGCTTTTATTCTGTCTTTCCCCCCACCTCTCGTTTGCACTTGTAACTGATGTGAAACGGCTAGCTTAGTTAGCGGTGCGCGCTAAATAGCGTTTCAATCAGTGACGTCACTTGCTCTGAGACCTTGAAGTAGTAGTTCCCCCTTTGCTCTGCAAGGGCCGCGGCTTTTGTGGAGCGATGGGTAACGATGCTTCGAGGGTGACTGTTGTTGATGTGTGCAGAGGGTCCCTGGTTGGCGCCCGGGTATGGGCGAGGGGACGGTCTAAAGTTATACTGTTACACACTTGTCTACCTCTTTTTCCTCTGCCATGTTATGGTCTCCTTTTCCTTTGTCATGTTATGGTCTCCTTTTCCTCTGTCATGTTATGGTCTCCTTTTCCTCAGTCATGTTATGGTCTCCTTTTCCTTTGTCATGTTATGGTCTACATTGTAGTGATTGAAGCTGGTTGTCTGATTGAAGCTGTCTGTCTGATATGAAGCTGGTTGTCTGATATGAAGCTGGTTGTCTGATATGAAGCTGTCTGTCTGATTGAAGCTGTCTGTCTGATATGAAGCTGGCTGTCTGATATGAAGCTGGTTGTCTGATATGAAGCTGGTTGTCTGATATGAAGCTGTCTGGTATGGAGCTGTCTTTCTGATATGAAGCTGGTTGTCTGATATGAAGCTGGTTGTCTGATATGAAGCTGGTTGTCTGATATGAAGCTGTCTGTCTGATATGAAGCTGTCTGTCTGATATGAAGCTGTCTTTCTGATTGAAGCTGGTTGTCTGATTGAAGCTGGCTGTCTGATATGAAGCTGGTTGTCTGATATGAAGCTGGTTGTCTGATATGAAGCTGGTTGTCTGATTGAAGCCTGTTGTCTGATATGAAGCTGTCTGTCTGATTGAAGCTGGCTGTCTGTCTTTGATCAGTTATCCAGAGAACATAGCGCCTGACTCTGAGGGGGTGGAGCCAAAGACGATGACCATCGGCATCAACAACGTGTTTGAAGTTGGGTGTAGTATCCTTTATATTGAAGTGGTGCACTGACCTATAGTATCCTTTATACTGAAGTGGTACACTGACCTGTAGGGTACACTGACCTACAGGGTACACTGACCTGTAGGGTACACTGACCTGTAGGGTACACTGACCTGTAGGGTACACTGACCTGTAGTATCCTTTATATTGAAGTGGTACACTGACCTGTAGTATCCTTTATATTGAAGTGGTACACTGACCTGTAGTATCCTTTATATTGAAGTGGTGCACTGACCTGTAGTATCCTTTATATTGAAGTGGTGCACTGACCTGTAGTATCCTTTATACTGAAGTGGTGCACTGACCTGTAGTATCCTTTATACTGAAGTGGTACACTGACCTGTAGTATCCTTTATATTGAAGTGGTACACTGACCTGTAGGGTACACTGACCTGTAGGGTACACTGACCTGTAGTATCCTTTATATTGAAGTGGTACACTGACCTGTAGGGTACACTGACCTGTAGGGTACACTGACCTGTAGTATCCTTTATATTGAAGTGGTACACTGACCTGTAGGGTACACTGACCTGTAGGGTACACTGACCTGTAGTATCCTTTATATTGAAGTGGTACACTGACCTGTAGGGTACACTGACCTGTAGGGTACACTGACCTGTAGGGTACACTGACCTACAGGGTACACTGACCTATAGGGTACACTGATCTATGGGGTACACTGACCTACGGGGTACACTGACCTACAGGTTACACTGACCTACGGGGTACACTGACCTACGGGGTACACTGACCTACAGGGTACACTGACCTATAGGGTACACTGACCTACGGGGTACACTGACCTGTAGGGTAAACTGACCTATAGGGTACACTGACCTGTAGGGTACAGACACTGACCTGTAGGGTACAGACACTGACCTGTAGGGTACAGACACTGACCTATAGGGTACACTGACCTGTAGGGTACACTGACCTACAGGGTACACTGACCTGTAGGGTAAACTGACCTATAGGGTACACTGACCTGTAGGGTACAGCCACTGACCTGTAGGGTACACTGACCTGTAGGGTACACTGACTTATAGGATACACTGACTTATAGGGTACAGCTATTTGGACATTAGACCTCTATCTGATATTCCATGTCTGTATGTGTTATTGTTTGACCTCTGTCTGTTTGACCTCTATCTGTTTGACCTCTGATATTCCATATCTGTATGTGTTATTGTTTGACCTCTGTCTGTTTGACCTCTTTCTGATATTCCATATCTGTATGTGTTATTGTTTGACCTCTGTCTGTTTGACCTCTATCTGTTTGACCTCTGATATTCCATATCTGTATGTGTTATTGTTTGACCTCTGTCTGTTTGACCTCTGTCTGTTTGACCTCTATCTGTTTGACCTCTGATATTCCATATCTGTATGTGTTATTGTTTGACCTCTGTCTGTTTGACCTCTTTCTGATATTCCATATCTGTATGTGTTATTGTTTGACCTCTGTCTGTTTGACCTCTATCTGTTTGACCTCTGATATTCCATATCTGTATGTGTTATTGTTTGACCTCTGTCTGTTTGACCTCTGTCTGTTTGACCTCTATCTGATATTCCATGTCTGTATGTGTGTATTGTTTGACCTCTGTCTGTTTGACCTCTATCTGATATTCCATGTCTGTATGTGTATATTGCTGCTCTGAAAGTCATTTTGTTGGTCAAGTATGAAACTCTCCTTAACCAATGATACTTGCAGTGTCTCAAGCTTTGAAAATTGGGGACAACAATGTCATAGAATCCAAAGGTAAGAAAGGTTAAAATGCCACAAATTCAGTAATGACGGTCTTCGTCCCAATGATCTGTATGACTGTGTGTGTCTGTGTTGATTGGTTATTAAATCACTATGGAGATAACCCTTCCATCTAAACTGCTGATTGGTTATTAAATCACTATGGAGAGAACCCTTCCATCTAAACTGTTGATTGGTTATTAAATCACTATGGAGATAACCCTTCCATCTAAACTGCTGATTGGTTATTACATCACTATGGAGAGAACCCTTCCATATAAACTGTTGATTGGTTATTAAATCACTATGGAGAGAACCCTTCCATCATCTAAACTGTTGATTGGTTATTACATCACTATGGAGAGAACCCTTCCATATAAACTGTTGATTGGTTATTACATCACTATGGAGAGAACCCTTCCATCATCTAAACTGTTGATTGGTTATTACATCACTATGGGGAGAACCCTTCCATCTAAACTGTTGATTGGTTATTAAATCACTATGGAGAGAACCCTTCCATCTAAACTGTTGATTGGTTATTAAATCACTATGGGGAGAACCCTTCCATCTAAACTGTTGATTGGTTATTAAATCACTATGGAGAGAACCCTTCCATATAAACTGTTGATTGGTTATTACATCACTATGGAGAGAACCCTTCCATCATCTAAACTGCTGATTGGTTATTAAATCACTATGGAGAGAACCCTTCCATCATCTAAACTGTTGATTGGTTATTAAATCACTATGGAGAGAACCCTTCCATCTAAACTGTTGATTGGTTATTACATCACTATGGGGAGAACCCTTCCATCATCTAAACTGCTGATTGGTTATTACATCACTATGGAGAGAACCCTTCCATCTAAACTGTTGATTGGTTAATAAATCACTATGGGGAGAACCCTTCCATCTAAACTGTTGATTGGTTATTAAATCACTATGGAGAGAACCCTTCCATCTAAACTGTTGATTGGTTATTAAATCACTATGGAGAGAACCCTTCCATCTAAACTGTTGATTGGTTATTAAATCACTATGGGGAGAACCCTTCCATCTAAACTGTTGATTGGTTATTAAATCACTATGGAGAGAACCCTTCCATCATCTAAACTGCTGATTGGTTATTACATCACTATGGGGAGAACCCTTCCATCTAAACTGTTGATTGGTTATTAAATCACTATGGAGAGAACCCTTCCATCTAAACTGTTGATTGGTTATTAAATCACTATGGGGAGAACCCTTCCATCTAAACTGTTGATTGGTTATTAAATCACTATGGAGAGAACCCTTCCATCATCTAAACTGCTGATTGGTTATTAAATCACTATGGGGAGAACCCTTCCATCATCTAAACTGTTGATTGGTTATTAAATCACTATGGGGAGAACCCTTCCATCATCTAAACTGCTGATTGGTTATTACATCACTATGGGGAGAACCCTTCCATCATCTAAACTGTTGATTGGTTATTACATCACTATGGAGAGAACCCTTCCATCATCTAAACTGCTGATTGGTTATTAAATCACTATGGAGAGAACCCTTCCATCTAAACTGTTGATTGGTTATTACATCACTATGGAGAGAACCCTTCCATCATCTAAACTGTTGATTGGTTATTACATCACTATGGAGAGAACCCTTCCATCATCTAAACTGTTGATTGGTTATTAAATCACTATGGAGAGAACCCTTCCATCTAAACTGTTGATTGGTTATTACATCACTATGGAGAGAACCCTTCCATCTAAACTGTTGATTGGTTATTAAATCACTATGGAGAGAACCCTTCCATCATCTAAACTGCTGATTGGTTATTAAATCACTATGGAGAGAACCCTTCCATCATCTAAACTGCTGATTGGTTATTACATCACTATGGAGAGAACCCTTCCATCTAAACTGTTGATTGGTTATTAAATCACTATGGAGAGAACCCTTCCATCATCTAAACTGTTGATTGGTTATTAAATCACTATGGGGAGAACCCTTCCATCTAAACTGCTGATTGGTTATTAAATCACTATGGAGAGAACCCTTCCATCTAAACTGTTGATTGGTTATTAAATCACTATGGAGATAACCCTTCCATCTAAACTGCTGATTGGTTATTAAATCACTATGGAGAGAACCCTTCCATCTAAACTGTTGATTGGTTATTAAATCACTATGGAGAGAACCCTTCCATCTAAACTGTTGATTGGTTATTACATCACTATGGAGAGAACCCTTCCATCTAAACTGTTGATTGGTTATTACATCACTATGGAGAGAACCCTTCCATCTAAACTGTTGATTGGTTATTAAATCACTATGGGGAGAACCCTTCCATCTAAACTGTTGATTGGTTATTAAATCACTATGGAGAGAACCCTTCCATCTAAACTGTTGATTGGTTATTAAATCACTATGGAGAGAACCCTTCCATCTAAACTGTTGATTGGTTATTACATCACTATGGGGAGAACCCTTCCATCTAAACTGTTGATTGGTTATTAAATCACTATGGGGAGAACCCTTCCATCTAAACTGCTGATTGGTTATTAATCACTATGGAGAGAACCCTTCCATCTAAACTGTTGATTGGTTATTAAATCACTATGGAGAGAACCCTTCCATCATCTAAACTGCTGATTGGTTATTACATCACTATGGAGAGAACCCTTCCATCTAAACTGTTGATTGGTTATTACATCACTATGGAGAGAACCCTTCCATCTAAACTGTTGATTGGTTATTAAATCACTATGGAGAGAACCCTTCCATCATCTAAACTGCTGATTGGTTATTACATCACTATGGAGAGAACCCTTCCATCTAAACTGTTGATTGGTTATTAAATCACTATGGGGAGAACCCTTCCATCTAAACTGTTGATTGGTTATTAAATCACTATGGGGAGAACCCTTCCATCTAAACTGTTGATTGGTTATTACATCACTATGGGGAGAACCCTTCCATCTAACTGTTGATTGGTTATTAAATCACTATGGAGAGAACCCTTCCATCTAAACTGTTGATTGGTTATTAAATCACTATGGGGAGAACCCTTCCATCTAAACTGCTGATTGGTTATTAAATCACTATGGAGAGAACCCTTCCATCATCTAAACTGCTGATTGGTTATTAAATCACTATGGAGAGAACCCTTCCATCTAAACTGTTGATTGGTTATTACATCACTATGGAGAGAACCCTTCCATCTAAACTGTTGATTGGTTATTACATCACTATGGAGAGAACCCTTCCATCTAAACTGCTGATTGGTTATTAAATCACTATGGAGAGAACCCTTCCGTCATCTAAACTGTTGATTGGTTATTAAATCACTATGGAGAGAACCCTTCCATCTAAACTGTTGATTGGTTATTAAATCACTATGGAGAGAACCCTTCCATCTAAACTGCTGATTGGTTATTAAATCACTATGGAGAGAACCCTTCCATCATCTAAACTGCTGATTGGTTATTAAATCACTATGGAGAGAACCCTTCCATCTAAACTGTTGATTGGTTATTAAATCACTATGGAGAGAACCCTTCCGTCATCTAAACTGTTGATTGGTTATTAAATCACTATGGAGAGAACCCTTCCGTCATCTAAACTGTTGATTGGTTATTAAATCACTATGGAGAGAACCCTTCCATCTAAACTGCTGATTGGTTATTAAATCACTATGGAGAGAACCCTTCCATCATCTAAACTGCTGATTGGTTATTAAATCACTATGGAGAGAACCCTTCCATCTAAACTGTTGATTGGTTATTACATCACTATGGAGAGAACCCTTCCATCTAAACTGTTGATTGGTTATTACATCACTATGGAGAGAACCCTTCCATCTAAACTGCTGATTGGTTATTAAATCACTATGGAGAGAACCCTTCCGTCATCTAAACTGTTGATTGGTTATTAAATCACTATGGAGAGAACCCTTCCATCTAAACTGTTGATTGGTTATTAAATCACTATGGAGAGAACCCTTCCATCATCTAAACTGTTGATTGGTTATTAAATCACTATGGAGAGAACCCTTCCATCTAAACTGTTGATTGGTTATTAAATCACTATGGAGAGAACCCTTCCATCATCTAAACTGTTGATTGGTTATTAAATCACTATGGAGAGAACCCTTCCATCTAAACTGTTGATTGGTTATTAAATCACTATGGAGAGAACCCTTCCATCATCTAAACTGTTGATTGGTTATTACATCACTATGGAGAGAACCCTTCCATCTAAACTGCTGATTGGTTATTAAATCACTATGGAGAGAACCCTTCCATCTAAACTGTTGATTGGTTATTAAATCACTATGGAGAGAACCCTTCCATCATCTAAACTGCTGATTGGTTATTAAATCACTATGGAGAGAACCCTTCCATCTAAACTGCTGATTGGTTATTAAATCACTATGGGGAGAACCCTTCCATCTAAACTGTTGATTGGTTATTAAATCACTATGGAGATAACCCTTCCGTCATCTAAACTGTTGATTGGTTATTAAATCACTATGGAGATAACCCTTCCGTCATCTAAACTGTTGATTGGTTATTAAATCACTATGGGGAGAACCCTTCCATCTAAACTGTTGATTGGTTATTAAATCACTATGGAGAGAACCCTTCCATCATCTAAACTGCTGATTGGTTATTACATCACTATGGAGAGAACCCTTCCATCATCTAAACTGTTGATTGGTTATTAAATCACTATGGAGAGAACCCTTCCATCTAAACTGTTGATTGGTTATTACATCACTATGGAGAGAACCCTTCCATCTAAACTGTTGATTGGTTATTAAATCACTATGGAGAGAACCCTTCCATCTAAACTGTTGATTGGTTATTACATCACTATGGAGAGAACCCTTCCATCTAAACTGTTGATTGGTTATTACATCACTATGGAGAGAACCCTTCCATCTAAACTGTTGATTGGTTATTACATCACTATGGAGAGAACCCTTCCATCATCTAAACTGCTGATTGGTTATTAAATCACTATGGAGAGAACCCTTCCATCTAAACTGTTGATTGGTTATTAAATCACTATGGAGAGAACCCTTCCATCTAAACTGTTGATTGGTTATTACATCACTATGGAGATAACCCTTCCATCTAAACTGTTGATTGGTTATTAAATCACTATGGAGAGAACCCTTCCATCTAAACTGCTGATTGGTTATTACATCACTATGGGGAGAACCCTTCCATCTAAACTGTGTTCTCCCCTCTCCCCCTCCAGCTGACCTGGGCAGGAACATGATTCTAACTTCTGGTTGTATCATCGGCGCCTGTTGCCAGGTCAACACCTGTGAGGTCATACCTGAAAACACTGTCATCTTCGGCTCAGGGTGTCAGAGACGTGTGCAGACAGAGCGACCACAGGTGTGTACACACACACACACACACACACACACACACACACACACACACACACAGATTAGTGATCTACGGGTCTATGTAGCTTTGTCTTTCTGCACTTGTTTTTAACCAAAGAACCAGTCCATCCACTGTTTCCCTGTTAGCAGTGAAGAACAACATGTCTTTGTGTGTTTATGTGTTCTGCAGCCTCAGACTCTTCAGCTTGACTTCCTGATGAAGATCCTCCCCAACTACCACCACATGAAGAAGACTGTCAAAACCACCTCCGCTGTCACACCGGCCAAAAACTAAACCCCACCAGCTCTCAGCCCCGGGCCCAAAAAAATATACCTCTCTGGCAGACAGCGAACGAAGGAATCTCTTACCACTCAAAATGTACTGCCACTACTTTAACAAGAATCTGAAGAATGTCACTGAACTGTTCTCCTTGTCTCACCACACCGAGGTCCAGTTTCCCAGACCCGGGCTGGATTTAAACAGTTTAGTCCATGATGAGGCGTGACCTGGGACTGGGAAACTGCCCCTTGGTAGTGGAAGTGCTATATGTTTCGTGTCTCGACTGTTTACCACCAAATGCTTTATATCAAATTGTAATTAAAAATTGACTTATTTAAAAGTATTTCGTTTGCTGTTTGGAGACTGTAGGACAGTGTTGCTATACTCTGACTAGAAAAACTCACTGGGTGTATCCCAATCATCTCCCCTTTCTCCTAAAGTGTGCACTTGTTTCCTTCCCTACATGGATTTTAGGATCCCTCCCTGTTCCGACCTTCTCGTCCAATGTGTTTCGAGGAGGCGATGAGAGGACTCAAGGAGATCCAATCCAATCTGTTTCGGTTTACTTTAGCCAGTCTGTTTAACTACATGGATTTTAGGATCCCTCCCTGTTCCGACCTTCTCGTCCAATGGGTTTCGAGGAGGCGATGAGAGGAGATCCAATCCAATCTGTTTTGGTTTACTTTAGCCAGTCTGTTTAACGACATGGAAACTTGCTCCACGTCATGCCCACACCACTCCGATGGTTTAAAATGTGTGTAGAGTAGTGAATGAATGCAGAGCTCAGGAGGATGGAGAGATTATTGGGATTCAGACACAATACCAAGTGTAGATGCGGCAAACTTTGAAACAGGTTTGGATTGGATTACTTCGATCAGATCAGGAGAAACCACATGTTAATGTGAGGTGTAACCAGGGCTATAAATATACCCTCTTTTAATTTTTTTTTTTTAACCTTTATTTAACTAGGCAAGTCAGTTAAGAACAAATTCTTATTTTCAATGACGGCCTACTGGGGAACAGTGGGTTAACTGCCTGTTCAGGGGCAGAATGACAGATTTGTACCTTGTCAGCTCAGGGGTTTGAACCTGCAACCTTTCCAGTTATTAGTCCAACGCTCTAACCACTAGGCTACCCTACCTCCTCTACACTCTAACCACTAGGCTACCCTGCCGCCTCTACGCTCTAACCGCTAGGCTACGCTGCCTCCTCTACACTCTAACCACTAGGCTACCCTACCTCCTCTACACTCTAACCACTAGGCTACCCTGCCGCCTCTACGCTCTAACCACTAGGCTACCCTACCTCCTCTACACTCTAACCACTAGGCTACCCTACCTCCTCTACACTCTAACCACTAGGCTACCTGCCGCCTCTACACTCTAACCACTAGGCTACCCTACCTCCTCTACACTCTAACCACTAGGCTACGCTGCCACCTCTACACTCTAACCACTAGGCTACCTGCCTCCTCTACACTCTAACCACTAGGCTACGCTGCCACCTCTACACTCTAACCACTAGGCTACCCTACCTCCTCTACACTCTAACCACTAGGCTACGCTGCCTCCTCTACACTCTAACCACTAGGCTACCTGCCACCTCTACACTCTAACCACTAGGCTACCTGCCTCCTCTACACTCTAACCACTAGGCTACGCTGCCACCTCTACACTCTAACCACTAGGCTACCCTACCTCCTCTACACTCTAACCACTAGGCTACGCTGCCTCCTCTACACTCTAACCACTAGGCTACCTGCCGCCTCTACACTCTAACCACTAGGCTACCCTACCTCCTCTACACTCTAACCACTAGGCTACCCTACCTCCTCTACACTCTAACCACTAGGCTACCCTGCCTCCTCTACACTCTAACCACTAGGCTACCTGCCGCCTCTACACTCTAACCACTAGGCTACCCTACCACCTCTACACTCTAACCACTAGGCCACCCTGCCACCTCTACACTCTAACCACTAGGCTACCTGCCGCCTCTACACTCTAACCACTAGGCTACCCTGCCGCCTCTACACTCTAACCACTAGGCTACCTGCCGCCCCCTTGAACAAGTGACCTTTACATTTGAGTCATTTAGCAGACGCTCTTATCCAGAGAGACTGACAGCATTCATCTTAAAATATCCAGGTGGGACAACCACATATCTCAGGCATAGAAATAAAAAAGATGTCCTGAACATAGTCAGTATGTGACATGAGGTTGAAAACCAGGCGGGCTGCTGTGTTCTGGATCAGTTCCAGGGGTCTGATGACACAAGCAGGGAGCCCAGCCAACAGAGAGTTGCAGTGGTCCAGACGGGAGATGACAACTGCCTGGATTAGGACCTGCGCCGCTTCCTGTGTGAGGTAGAGTCGTACTCCACGGATGTTGTAGAGAGCATGAACCTGCAGGAGCGGGTCACTGCTTTGATGATTGCAGAGAACGACGGGGTGTTGCACAGGGTCACGTCGACACATTGGAGTTGTCGTCTGTGATGGAGAGGTCTTGGAGCGGGCTGGCCTTCCCCGGGAGGAAGAGCAGCTCTGTCTTGTCTAGGTTGAGCTTAAGGTGGTGGGCTGACATCAAAGCTGAGATGTCTGCCAGGCACACACAGACGTGTCACCAGAAGGCGGGAGGAGAAAAGCAGTTGAGTGTCATTTATCTCAGTGCTTAGTCCCCTCCGCTAGCAGGGGCTGGGCCACCATCCTCAGTGCTTAGTCCCCTCTGCTAGCAGGGGCTGGGCCACCATCCTCAGTGCTTAGTCCCCTCCGCTAGCAGGGGCTGGGCCACCATCCTCAGTGCTTAGTCCCCTCCGCTAGCAGGGGCTGGGCCACCATCCTCAGTGCTTAGTCCCCTCCGCTAGCAGGGGCTGGGCCACCATCCTCAGTGCTTAGTCCCCTCCGCTAGCAGGGGCTGGGCCACCATCCTCAGTGCTTAGTCCCCTCTGCTAGCAGGGGCTGGGCCACCATCCTCAGTGCTTAGTCCCCTCCGCTAGCAGGGGCTGGGCCACCATCCTCAGTGCTTAGTCCCCTCTGCTAGCAGGGGCTGGACCACCATCCTTGTTTTTGCACATATTTAAAGCTGTTCATAGTTTGTAGATTAGAAATGTAATTAGTTATGTTGGGTAGAGTTGGGAAACTAGTCGCAACCGGGATTAGAACTGGTGACCTCCGGCAGGTTGGAACCTGCGTTTAAACCCCCCCCATCCACCTGACACCCTAAAGTTGATTTGATTTGTCTCTCAGATGTAAATTCCACTCACTGATCTGTCATTAAGCCTCGCCCACTGAGCCATCATCCAACCAGTCTATTCGCCCACTGAGACATCATCCAACCAGTCTATTCGCCCACTGAGCCATCATCCAACCAGTCTTAAGCCTCGCCCACTGAGCCATCATCCAACCAGTCTATTCGCCCACTGAGCCATCATCCAACCAGTCTTAAGCCTCGCCCACTGAGCCATCATCCAACCAGTCATTAAGCCTCGCCCACTGAGACATCATCCAACCAGTCTTAAGCCTCGCCCACTGAGCCATCATCCAACCAGTCTATTCGCCCACTGAGCCATCATCCAACCAGTCTTAAGCCTCGCCCACTGAGCCATCATCCAACCAGTCATTAAGCCTCGCCCACTGAGACATCATCCAACCAGTCTTAAGCCTCGCCCACTGAGCCATCATCCAACCAGTCTTAAGCCTCGCCCACTGAGCCATCATCCAACCAGTCTATTCGCCCACTGAGACATCATCCAACCTGTCTATTCGCCCACTGAGCCATCATCCAACGAGTCTATTCGCCCACTGAGCCATCATCCAACCAGTCTTAAGCCTCGCCCACTGAGCCATCATCCAACCAGTCTATTCGCCCACTGAGACATCATCCAACCAGTCTATTCGCCCACTGAGACATCATCCAACCAGTCTTAAGCCTCGCCCACTGAGCCATCTTCCAACCAGTCTATTCGCCCACTGAGCCATCATCCAACGAGTCTTTTCGCCCACTGAGACATCATCCAACCTGTCTATTCGCCCACTGAGCCATCATCCAACGAGTCTATTCGCCCACTGAGACATCATCCAACCTGTCTATTCGCCCACTGAGCCATCATCCAACGAGTCTATTCGCCCACTGAGACATCATCCAACCTGTCTATTCGCCCACTGAGCCATCATCCAACGAGTCTATTCGCCCACTGAGCCATCATCCAACTATTCACCCACTGAGACATCATCCAACTAGTCTATTCGCCCACTGAGCCATCATCCAACCTGTCTATTCGTCGACTGAGCCATCATCCAACCTGTCTATTCGTCCACTGAGCCATCATCCAACCAGTCTATTCACCCACTGCGACATCATCCAACCAGTCTTCATGCGTCTTTCCCGCGGTTCCTCGCATCCTCTCTCTTTCTCCGAATCAGATATGACCTTTTAAAATGTCAGCGAGCAGCAACCATCAGATTGAATCCAGGCCTCTGTGTTATCAAGAAGACACAGTACAGTGTGTTTTCTAGGACTTTATTGTGCGTCAGAGGAAAGGCCTCAGGAGAAAGGTACTGTGGGTAACGTGCTCAGTAATGAAGAACGCTCAGAGACCAGTGGTCACCAACCAACCAGGAAGTGGAGAGATACAGGGTGTCTCGGGCTTTTGTTCTGGCCTTGCACTATAACACAACCGATTCACCCAATCAATCAAGGTCTTGATGAACAGTTTGAGTATATACTGAAGGGACAGTTTATTATCTTAGTAGTATATACACTGAAGGGACAGTTTATTATCTTAGTGGTATATACTGAAGGGACAGTTTATTATCTTAGTGGTATATACTGAAGGGACAGTTAATTATCTTAGTAGTATATACTGAAGGGACAGTTTATTATCTTAGTAGTATATACTGAAGGGACAGTTTATTATCTTAGTAGTATATACTGAAGGGACAGTTTATTATCTTAGTAGTATATACTGAAGGGACAGTTTATTATCTTAGTAGTATATACTGAAGGGACAGTTTATTATCTTAGTAGTATATACTGAAGGGACTGTTTATTATCTTAGTAGTATATACTGAAGGGACAGTTTATTATCTTAGTAGTATATACTGAAGGGACAGTTTATTATCTTAGTAGTATATACTGAAGGGACAGTTTATTATCTTAGTAGTATATACTGAAGGGACAGTTTATTATCTTAGTGGTATATACTGAAGGGACAGTTTATTATCTTAGTGGTATATACTGAAGGGACAGTTTATTATCTTAGTGGTATATACTGAAGGGACAGTTAATTATCTTAGTAGTATATACTGAAGGGACAGTTTATTATCTTAGTAGTATATACTGAAGGGACAGTTTATTATCTTAGTAGTATATACTGAAGGGACAGTTTATTATCTTAGTAGTATATACTGAAGGGACAGTTTATTATCTTAGTGGTATATACTGAAGGGACAGTTTATTAGCTGAGTGGTATATACTGTAAGTATGTCGGGGGGTGAAGGGTTTCAATGGGAGAGGGGTGTTTGTCTAGCCTGATTTCAGCGTTGCTATGACTCGTTGTCATGCCGAACAAAGACCCTGGGACCAGGCTAGTGTTTGTCTGAGTAAACCTGGTAGATTCTACGAGTCGTTTAGCTAAATCAGGAGTGCTTGTGCAGGTCTGGAGCAAAACCCTGCACAACCTGTATTTCTCCAGGTTGCCATTGGTGACCACTGTTGTAAATGAATATAAGGAACAACTACAGCAGACAATACGACTGGGATTATTTAAAATAAAATAAAACACTTTCACACACATCCTCTCTCCACTATCACACACACACACAGTGTCCATCGTGTGCCAGACATTTACACATACAGCCCCTTCTACGGTTGCACATATCCAGTAACTTTCCCAGAATCCCCTATGTTTCCCAGACATCCCCATTGAAGTGTTACCAGATTCCAGGGAATTTGTCATTACAGGAATATTTCAACTGGGATTTCTGGAAAACCTGGGATTTTTAAGGAAAATTTAACAGGACATTTTTGCTACCCTAAAAGCCATCCACCATTTTGTATTACTGCTTAGAACCAAACTGGTAAGGTATTATCAAAAAGGACAGCGAGCGCCTCTTTAGGTTGGTGTGTTTGGCAAGGACTTCACTTCAGTCAATCAGTCAGCCATCTTGTGTCTCAACGTTCCAAAATGGCTTCCTTTCCTCATCTCCTCTCCTTTATTGTCGGGGAGAAAAGGACACAAGGAAAGGAAGCAAGTTCACACGTTTGAGACAGGGCCATTGTCTCCTCTCATCTTCATTGTAGTTATGGTGAGACAAAAAAAAAAAAAAGTTTATTTCCGCCCAAAAACAACAACTCCCAGGTCACCCCTCTCTCACTGGGCCAGGGAAGAGGAAGTGGGAGGGGTATAACCAGGAAGTGACATCACTTCTTAGCGGGTACGCCCTCTGAGTAGTCCTCCAGTACTCCGGCCAGATGGTCGTTGTGAGTCTTGAAGCGTCTCTTCTTCTGTCCACCTGGCTTCTTCCTCTTGATTGGTAACTGTAGCAAAACAGCCAATCACAGACCGGGTTATTGTAGAAACAACCAATCACAGATAAGTCATGAGAAACATGGAGAGAAAGATAAAGAGAGTGATAAGAGCTAGGAGATGTGGATGTAAATCCGTACCACCATAAATTGACTAAATGATCACAATGTTGATAAGTAGAACACGTTTATAACATGAATGTGCCCCAGAGTTACTCTTTTAAATGACCCTTCAACCTACCACTTCTACTTTGAATGTTGTAGTGATCAACTGTCTTGTTAACAAAGAGCCCATATCAGTATATCAGACAACTTATTTCATGACAAACATCACATTCCTCTAGTAAAGGATCCTTATCATTATTAACCAAGTGTCAAATGTCCTCTCTATGTTCTGTTTGGGTGTCAAGATCATTTTCGATTTATTGTCCCAGCTATGTGACAGACCGGCAGGCCGGGGTAATTCCAGTCCTCGGGGGGGGCTTGGTGGGTGCCCCCCCCCTCCCAGTCCCTAGCAGAACTCAGCTGATTTAAACTAACTGCATTCTAAACTGAAGATCATGATTACTGGAGTCAGGTGTGTTAGCTGGAGTCAGGTGTGTTAGCTGGAGTCAGGTGTGTTAGCTGGAGTCAGGTGTGTTAGCTGGAGTCAGGTGTGTTAGCTGGAGTCAGGTGTGTTAGCTGGAGTCAGGTGTGTTAGCTGGGGGCAAAAGTGTAACACCAATCAGGCCCCCCCGAGGACTGGAATTACCCAGGCCTGTGAGACAGAAATACAGACAGAAAGAGAAAAGATGTGGAGAGGTGGAGAGGTAGAGAGAGATGTGGAGAGGTAGAGAGAGATGTGGAGAGGTAGAGAGAGATGTAGAGAGAGATGTGGAGAGGTAGAGAGAGATGTGGAGAGGTAGAGAGAGATGTGGAGAGGTAGAGAGAGATGTGGAGAGGTAGAGAGAGATCTGGAGAGGTAGAGAGAGATCTGGAGAGGTAGAGAGATCTGGAGAGGTAGAGAAGATCTGGAGAGGTAGAGAGATCTGGAGAGGTAGAGAAAGAGGTAGGGGACAGAGTGAGAAACTCACAACTTTCTTGGGTCCAGTCTCCTGCATGGAGGAGATGCCCTGTCTCTTGAGGTAGTCCTCTATCTTCTCTTCATCCATAGAGTCCACTGGGATACTCCTCCACAGCTTGGTAAACTCTGGGACGATAGACCAGGAAACACCGACAGGATACCATTAGCTCAGGTAGGACAATAGCAGTAGTAGTTTACTACATTTTACAAGTAGGTCGTACTTGGCAGATAAAAGTGGACTTGCGGTACACAATACATAGAAGTAAACAAATCAATACATAGAAGTAAACAATCAATACATACAAGTAAACAAATCAATACATACAAGTAAACAAATCAATACATACAAGTAACAAATCAATACATACAAGTAAACAAATCAATACATACAAGTAAACAAATCAATACATACAAGTAAACAAATCAATGCGTACAAGTAAACAAATCAATGCATACAAGTAAACAAATCAATACATACAAGTAAACAAATCAATACATACAAGTAACAAATCAATACATACAGTAAACAAATCAATACGTACAAGTAACAAATCAATACATACAAGTAAACAAATCAATACATACAAGTAAACAAATCAATACATACAAGTAAACAAATCAATACATACAAGTAACAAATCAATACGTACAAGTAAACAATCAATACATACAAGTAAACCAAATCAATACATACAAGTAAACAATCAATACATACAGTAAACAAACTAATTAAACTCAGTTAATATCCCTGTATCGACCTGAATGGATCCTGGTACGAACCGAACTGAAAGTTCTACACTTCTAAATGACGTCATAGTAATAAATAAAACAATGTAAAATCTGACCACTGGGTGGAGCCATTGAAGTCATTACGTGAGAAAGAGAAACCAGACCAGTGCAAGGGAGAGAAACCAGACCAGTGCTCACACCTTCTACAGAGAGACTAAGTGGCTTTATGCAGTTGTACTTTAGACATTACTTCTTTAGACTTATAAAATATTTATATATATATAATATATATTATTTTTAACCTTTGGCAATATTTACAGAATGTATTTAAGGGTCAACAAAGCTCCCTTAACTGAAATAAGAAAGAGAGACCTTATCAACGCTCTTATCTGAATCTTACTGCAAACGGATAATTAAGGGAGAAATTGTACCAACACTTTCACATTCTGCATTGGACGACAGGAGAGAAACCTACCAATGCTCAGCTTTTCAACAGAGACTTAATGGGGAGAAACTATACACATGCTCTCATCTTCAACCACTGCAAACTAAATTAAGGGAGAGACCATACCAACACTCTAGTTCTAATTAACATTT
>NW_022261978.1:15679458-15717252 GCF_002021735.2 Oncorhynchus kisutch | reverse complement strand
GAGAGAGAGAGAGACACAGAGAGAGAGAGAGACAGAGAGAGAGAGAGAGACAGAGAGAGAGAGAAGAGAGAGAGACAGAGAGAGGAGAGATAGAGCGTAAAGCTAAACCTCTATTAGCAATCACAGCAGGCTCATTTAGTGCCGTTTTCTGAGAAAAAGGGAGAGATCAGAGGAGGCTTTAGTGTTTAGAGTTCCCCCTTTCATTATCATAATCAACTGGCAGGCAGAAGGAGAGACAGAGAGAGACAGAGAGAGGGAGAGAGAGAGAGAGAAATAGGGATGGAGAGAGAGAGAGAGAGAGGATATGAAGAGAGAGGAGAGAGAGAAGGAGAGAGGAGAGAGCGGAGGAGAGAGGATATGAAGAGAGAGACCAGACCTGTGCCCTGACAGTAAATCTCAGTAAGACCAAAATAATGGTGTTCCAAAAAAGGTCCAGTCACCAGGACCACAAATACAAATTCCATCTAGACACTGTTGCCCAAGAGCACACAAAAAACTATACATACCTTGGCCTAAACATCAGCGCCACAGGTAACTTCCACAAAGCTGTGAACGATCTGAGAGACAAGGCAAGAAGGGCATTCTATGCCATCAAAAGGAACATAAATTTCAACATACCAATTAGGATTTGGCTAAAAATACTTGAATCAGTCATAGAGCCCATTGCCCTTTATGGTTTAAGGTCTGGGGTCCGCTCACCAACCAAGACTTCACAAAATGGGACAAACACCAAATTGAATTCTGCAAAAATATCCTCCGTGTACAACGTAGAACACCAAATAATGCATGCAGAGCAGAATTAGGCCGATACCCACTAATTATCAAAATCCAGAAAAGAGCTGTTAAATTCTATAACCACCTAAAAGGAAGTGATTCCCAAACCTTCCATAACAAAGCCATCACCTACAGAGAGATGAACCTGGAGAAGAGTACCCTAAGCAAGCTGGTCCTGGGGCTCTGTTCACAAACACAAACACACCCCACAGAGTCCCAGGACAGCAGCACAATTAGACCCAACCAAATCATGAGAAAACAAAAAGATAATTACTTGACACATTGGAAAGAATTACCAAAAAACAGATCAAACTAGAATGCTATTTGGCCCTACACAGAGAGTACACAGCGGCAGAATACCTGACCACTGTGACTGACCCAAAATGAAGGAAAGCTTTGACTATGTACAGACTCAGTGAGCATAGCCTTTCTATTGAGAAAGGCCGCCGTAGGCAGACATGGCTCTCAAGAGAAGACAGGCTATGTGCTCACTGCCCACAAAATGAGGTGGAAACTGAGCGGCACTTCCTAACCTCCTGCCCAATGTATGACCATATTAGAGAGACATATTTCCCTCAGATTACACAGACCCACAAAGAATTCGAAAACAAACCCAATTTTGAAAAACTCCCATATCTACTGGGTGAAATACCACAGTGTGCCATCACAGCAGCAAGATTTGTGACCTGTTGCCACAAGAAAAGGGCAACCAGTGAAGAACAAACACCATTGTAAATACAACCCATATTTATGCTTATTTATTTTATCTTGTGTCCTTTACCATTTGTACATTGTTAAAACACTGTATATATATAATATGACATTGTAATGTCTTTATTGTTTTGAAACTTCTGTATGTTTAATGTTTACTGTTCATTTTTATTGTTTATTTCACTTTATATATTATCTACCTCACTTGCTTTGGCAATGTTAACACATGTTTCCCATGCCAATAAAGCCCTTGAATTGAATTGAATTGAGAGAGAGAAGGAGAGAGGAGGAGAGAGCAGAGGAGAGAGGATATGAAGAGAGAGAGAGAGAGAGGGGATATGAAGAGAGAGAGAAGGAGAGAGGATATGAAGAGAGAGAGAGGATATGAAGAGAGAGAGAGAGAGGATATGAAGAGAGAGGGGAGGAGAGAGGATATGAAGAGAGAGAGGAAGAGAGAGCGGAGGAGAAAGAGGAGAGAGGATATGAAGAGAGAGGGGAGGAGAGAGGATATGAAGAGAGAGAGAGGAAGAGAGAGCGGATGAGAAAGAGGAGAGAGGATATGAAGAGAGAGGGGAGGAGAAAGAGGAGAGAGGATATGAAGAGAGAGGGGAGGAGAGAGGCTGACAGTTGACAGTTTCATTGTTCACAGTCACTTATTACAGAGACACCTTCCTCTGGCATCATATGTCTCAGTCATTAAGTCCAGGATGAGAAGAGGAACACACACACACACACACACACACACACTAAAGAGCAAGGGGACAGTGCACTGTAATGAAGACCAAGGAACAATCTTTATATCCCACCCACCCACCCACTCACTCACTCACCCACCCACCCACCCTCTCACCCACCCACACACCCACCCACTCACCCACCCACCCACCCACTCACTCACTCACTCACTCACTCACTCACTCACTCACCCATCCACCGACTCACCCACCCACACACTCACCCACCCACTCACCCACTCACTCACTCACCCACCCACCCACCCAAACCCACCCACCCACCCACCCACCCACCCACTCACTCACTCACTCATTCACTCACCCACCCACCGACTCACCCACCCACCCACCCACTCACTCACTCACTCACTCACTCACTCACTCACCCACCCACCCACTCACCCACTCACTCACTCACTCACTCACCCACCCACTCACCCACCCACCCACCCACCCACCCACTCACCCACCCCAGAAAGACATAAAGTCCAATGTCTTTGTCTTCTCATAGGAACCACATTTACCTAAATCCTGATCCCATTAGATTCAGTCTCCATCTGTCTCTGTCTACACACTGCTACTACACTGTGTGTGGTGTGTGTGTGTGTGTGTGTGTGTGTGTGTGTGTGTGTGTGTGTGTGTGTGTGTGTGTGTGTGTGTGTGTGTGTGTGCGTGTGTGCGTGCGTGCGTGGGTGCGTGTGCGTGTGTGATGTGTGCGTGTGCGTGTGCGTGCGCGTGTATTCCTGGCCAACGTCTCCTTGTTATTCAGCTGGAACACCAGACTAAATATTCAGATTGTGTTTGACCCTGAGCTAGACACACACACAGTGCAGCAACAACAACACACACACTCAGATGTCTGTAGACTGAGCTTTGAGGTAAGAGGTGTGTGTGTGTAGAGGGAGAGTGTGTGTAGAAGGGAGCATTGAGGTAGGAGGTGTGTGTGCAGGGAGAGTGTGTGTGCAGGGAGCATTGAGGTAGGAGGTGTGTGTGCAGGGAGAGTGTGTGTGCAGGGAGAGTGTGTGTAGAGGGAGCATTGAGGTATGAGGTGTGTGTAGAGGGAGCATTGAGGTGTGTGTGGGAAGGAGAGTGTGTGTAGAGGGAGCATTGAGGTATGAGGTGTGTGTGGAGGGAGCATTAAGGTATGAGGTATGTGTGGGAGAGTGTGTGTAGAGGGAGCATTGAGGTATGAGGTGTGTGTGGAGGGAGCATCGAGGTATGAGGTGTGTGTGGGAGAGTGTGTGTAGAGGGAGCATTGAGGTATGAGGTGTGTGTGGGAGAGTGTGTGAGTGTGAGGCTGTCTGAATGACTGACAGGCAGCATCATCTCCTTCATAGCATGATAAATACAGTCAGTGTGTGTGTGTGTGTGTGTGTGTGTGTGTGTGTGTGTGTGTGTGTGTGTGTGTGTGTGTGTGTGTGTGTGTGTGTGTGTGTGTGTGTGACCCCAAACTGCGGGGAGAAATAAAGAGCTTAAACACACAATAAACCTACTCACAATAAACCTACTCACAATAAACCTACTCACAATACACCGAGTCACAATAAACCGAGTCACAATACACCTCAGTCACTATACACCTAGCCACAACACACCTCAGCCACAATACACCTAGTCACAATACACCTCAGTCACTATACACCTAGCCACAACACACCTCAGCCACAATAGACCTAGTCACAATACACCTAGTCACAATACACTTAGTTAGTCACAATACACCTAGTTAGTCACAATACACCTAGTCACAATACACCTAGTTAGTCACAATACACCTCAGCCACAATACACCTCAGCCACAATACACCTAGCCACAATACACCTAGTTAGTCACAATACACCTAGTTAGTCACAATACACCTAGTCACAATACACCTAGTTAGTCACAATACACCTCAGCCACAATACACCTAGCCACAATACACCTAGTTAGTCACAATACACCTAGTTAGTCACAATACACCTAGTCACAATACACCTAGCCACAATACACCTCAGTCACAATACACCTAGTCACAATACACCTCAGTCACAATACACCTAGTCACAATACACCTAGCCACAATACACCTCAGTCACAATACACCCAGTCACAATACACCTAGTCACAATACACCTAGTTAGTCACAATACACCTAGTTAGTCACAATACACCTAGTCACAATACACCTAGTTAGTCACAATACACCTCAGCCACAATACACCTAGCCACAATACACCTAGTTAGTCACAATACACCTAGCCACAATACACCTAGTCACAATAAACCGAGTCACAATACACCTAGTTAGTCACAATACACCTAGTTAGTCACAATACACCTAGTCACAATACACCTAGTTAGTCACAATACACCTCAGCCACAATACACCTAGCCACAATACACCTAGTTAGTCACAATACACCTCAGTCACAATACACCTAGCCACAATACACCTCAGTCACAAAACACCTAGTCACAATACACCTAGTCACAATAAACCGAGTCACAATACACCTAGTTAGTCACAATACACCTAGTCACAATACACCTCAGCCACAATACACCTAGTTAGTCACAATACACCTAGTTAGTCACAATACACCTAGTTAGTCACAATACACCTAGTCACAATACACCTCAGTCACAATACACCTCAGCCACAATACACCTAGTTAGTCACAATACACCTAGTTAGTCACAATACACCTAGTCACAATACACCTAGCCACAATACACCTGTCACAATACACCTAGTCACAATACACCTAGCCACAATACACCTCAGTCACAATACACCTAGTCACAATACACCTAGCCACAATACACCTCAGTCACAATACACCTAGTCACAATACACCTAGTCACAATACACCTAGTTAGTCACAATACACCTAGTTAGTCACAATACACCTAGTCACAATACACCTAGTTAGTCACAATACACCTCAGCCACAATACACCTAGCCACAATACACCTAGTTAGTCACAATACACCTAGTTAGTCACAATACACCTAGTTAGTCACAATACACCTCAGTCACAATACACCTAGCCACAATACACCTCAGTCACAATACACCTAGTCACAATACACCTAGTCACAATAAACCGAGTCACAATACACCTAGTTAGTCACAATACACCTAGTCACAATACACCTCAGCCACAATACACCTAGTTAGTCACAATACACCTAGTTAGTCACAATACACCTAGTTAGTCACAATACACCTAGTCACAATACACCTCAGCCACAATACACCTAGTTAGTCACAATACACCTAGTTAGTCACAATACACCTAGTCACAATACACCTAGCCACAATACACCTCAGTCACAATACACCTAGTCACAATACACCTAGCCACAATACACCTCAGTCACAATACACCTCAGCCACAATACACCTAGTTAGTCACAATACACCTAGTTAGTCACAATACACCTAGTCACAATACACCTAGCCACAATACACCTCAGTCACAATACACCTAGTCACAATACACCTAGCCACAATACACTCAGTCACAATACACCTAGTCACAATACACCTAGCCACAATACACCTCAGTCACAATACACCCAGTCACAATACACCTAGTCACAATACACCTAGTTAGTCACAATACACCTAGTTAGTCACAATACACCTAGTCACAATACACCTAGTTAGTCACAATACACCTCAGCCACAATACACCTAGCCACAATACACCTAGTTAGTCACAATACACCTAGCCACAATACACCTAGTCACAATAAACCGAGTCACAATACACCTAGTTAGTCACAATACACCTAGTCACAATACACCTCAGCCACAATACACCTAGTTAGTCACAATACACCTAGTTAGTCACAATACACCTAGTTAGTCACAATACACCTAGTCACAATACACCTCAGTCACAATACACCTCAGCCACAATACACCTAGTTAGTCACAATACACCTAGTTAGTCACAATACACCTAGTCACAATACACCTAGCCACAATACACCTAGTCACAATACACCTAGCCACAATACACCTCAGTCACAATACACCTAGTCACAATACACCTAGCCACAATACACCTCAGTCACAATACACCTAGTCACAATACACTAGTCACAATACACCTAGTTAGTCACAATACACCTAGTTAGTCACAATACACCTAGTCACAATACACCTAGTTAGTCACAATACACCTCAGCCACAATACACCTAGCCACAATACACCTAGTCACAATAAACCGAGTCACAATACACCTAGTTAGTCACAATACACCTAGTCACAATACACCTCAGCCACAATACACCTAGTTAGTCACAATACACCTAGTTAGTCACAATACACCTAGTTAGTCACAATACACCTAGTCACAATACACCTCAGTCACAATACACCTCAGCCACAATATACCTAGTTAGTCACAATACACCTAGTTAGTCACAATACACCTAGCCACAATACACCTCAGTCACAATACACCTAGTCACAATACACCTAGCCACAATACACCTCAGTCACAATACACCTAGTCACAACTACACCTAGTCACAATACACCTAGTTAGTCACAATACACCTAGTTAGTCACAATACACCTAGTCACAATACACCTAGTTAGTCACAACACACCTCAGCCACAATACACCTAGCCACAATACACCTAGTTAGTCACAATACACCTCAGTCACAATACACCTAGCCACAATACACCTCAGTCACAATTACACCTAGTCACAATACACCTAGTCACAATAAACCGAGTCACAATACACCTAGTTAGTCACAATACACCTAGTCACAATACACCTCAGCCACAATACACCTAGTTAGTCACAATACACCTAGTTAGTCACAATACACCTAGTTAGTCACAATACACCTCAGTCACAATACACCTCAGTCACAATACACCTCAGCCACAATACACCTAGTTAGTCACAATACACCTAGTTAGTCACAATACACCTAGCCACAATACACCTCAGTCACAATACACCTAGTCACAATACACCTAGCCACAATACACCTCAGTCACAATACACCTAGTCACAATACACCTAGCCACAATACACCTCGGTCACAATACACCTAGTCACAATAAAACGAGTCACAATACACCTAAGTCACAATACACCTAGTCACAATACACCTAGTCACAATACACCTAGCCACAATACACCTAGTCACAATAAAACGAGTCACAATACACCTAAGTCACAATACACCTACTCACAATACACCTAGTCACAATACACCTAGTCACAATAAAACGAGTCACAATACACCTAAGTCACAATACACCTAGTCACAATACACCTAGTCACAATACACCTAGCCACAATACACCTAGTCACAATAAAACGAGTCACAATACACCTAAGTCACAATACACCTAGTCACAATACACCTAGTTAGTCACAATACACCTAGTTATTCACAATACACCTAGTCACAATACACCTAGTTAGTCACAATACACCTCAGCCACAATACACCTAGCCACAATACACCTAGTCACAATAAACCGAGTCACAATACACCTAGTTAGTCACAATACACCTAGTCACAATACACCTCAGCCACAATACACCTAGTTAGTCACAATACACCTAGTTAGTCACAATACACCTAGTTAGTCACAATACACCTAGTCACAATACACCTCAGTCACAATACACCTCAGCCACAATACACCTAGTTAGTCACAATACACGTCACAATACACCTAGTCACAATACACCTAGTTAGTCACAATACACCTCAGCCACAATACACCTAGCCACAATACACCTAGTTAGTCACAATACACCTCAGTCACAATACACCTAGCCACAATACACCTCAGTCACAAAACACCTAGTCACAATACACCTAGTCACAATAAACCGAGTCACAATACACCTAGTTAGTCACAATACACCTAGTCACAATACACCTCAGCCACAATACACCTAGTTAGTCACAATACACCTAGTTAGTCACAATACACCTAGTTAGTCACAATACACCTAGTCACAATACACCTCAGTCACAATACACCTCAGCCACAATACACCTAGTTAGTCACAATACACCTAGTTAGTCACAATACACCTAGCCACAATACACCTCAGTCACAATACAGCTAGTCACAATACACCTAGCCACAATACACCTCAGTCACAATACACCTAGTCACAATACACCTAGCCACAATACACCTCAGTCACAATACACCTAGTCACAATACACCTAGTCACAATACACCTAGTTAGTCACAATACACCTAGTTAGTCACAATACACCTAGTCACAATACACCTAGTTAGTCACAATACACCTCAGCCACAATACACCTAGCCACAATACACCTAGTTAGTCACAATACACCTAGTTAGTCACAATACACCTAGTTAGTCACAATACACCTCAGTCACAATACACCTAGCCACAATACACCTCAGTCACAATACACCTAGTCACAATAAACCGAGTCACAATACACCTAGTTAGTCACAATACACCTAGTTAGTCACAATACACCTAGTCACAATACACCTCAGCCACAATACACCTAGTTAGTCACAATACACCTAGTTATTCACAATACACCTAGTTAGTCACAATACACCTAGTCACAATACACCTCAGCCACAATACACCTAGTTAGTCACAATACACCTAGTTAGTCACAATACACCTAGTCACAATACACCTAGCCACAATACACCTCAGTCACAATACACCTAGTCACAATACACCTAGCCACAATACACCTCAGTCACAATACACCTCAGCCACAATACACCTAGTTAGTCACAATACACCTAGTTAGTCACAATACACCTAGTCACAATACACCTAGCCACAATACACCTCAGTCACAATACACCTAGTCACAATACACCTAGCCACAATACACATCAGTCACAATACACCTAGTCACAATACACCTAGCCACAATACACCTCAGTCACAATACACCCAGTCACAATACACCTAGTCACAATACACCTAGTTAGTCACAATACACCTAGTTAGTCACAATACACCTAGTCACAATACACCTAGTTAGTCACAATACACCTCAGCCACAATACACCTAGCCACAATACACCTAGTTAGTCACAATACACCTAGCCACAATACACCTAGTCACAATAAACCGAGTCACAATACACCTAGTTAGTCACAATACACCTAGTCACAATACACCTCAGCCACAATACACCTAGTTAGTCACAATACACCTAGTTAGTCACAATACACCTAGTTAGTCACAATACACCTAGTCACAATACACCTCAGTCACAATACACCTCAGCCACAATACACCTAGTTAGTCACAATACACCTAGTTAGTCACAATACACCTAGTCACAATACACCTAGCCACAATACACCTCAGTCACAATACACCTAGTCACAATACACCTAGCCACAATACACCTCAGTCACAATACACCTAGTCACAATACACCTAGCCACAATACACCTCAGTCACAATACACCTAGTCACAATACACCTAGTCACAATACACCTAGTTAGTCACAATACACCTAGTTAGTCACAATACACCTAGTCACAATACACCTAGTTAGTCACAATACACCTCAGCCACAATACACCTAGCCACAATACACCTAGTTAGTCACAATACACCTAGTTAGTCACAATACACCTAGTTAGTCACAATACACCTCAGTCACAATACACCTAGCCACAATACACCTCAGTCACAATACACCTAGTCACAATACACCTAGTCACAATAAACTGAGTCACAATACACCTAGTTAGTCACAATACACCTAGTCACAATACACCTCAGCCACAATACACCTAGTTAGTCACAATACACCTAGTTAGTCACAATACACCTAGTCACAATACACCTAGCCACAATACACCTCAGTCACAATACACCTAGTCCACAATACACCTAGCCACAATACACCTCAGTCACAATACACCTCAGCCACAATACACCTAGTTAGTCACAATACACCTAGTTAGTCACAATACACCTAGTCACAATACACCTAGCCACAATACACCTCAGTCACAATACACCTAGTCACAATACACCTAGCCACAATACACCTCAGTCACAATACACCTAGTCACAATACACCTAGGCCACAATACACCTCAGTCACAATACACCCAGTCACAATACACCTAGTCACAATACACCTAGTTAGTCACAATACACCTAGTTAGTCACAATACACCTAGTCACAATACACCTAGGTTAGTCACAATACACCTCAGCCACAATACACCTAGCCACAATACACCTAGTTAGTCACAATACACCTAGCCACAATACACCTAGTCACAATAAACCGAGTCACAATACACCTAGTTAGTCACAATACACCTAGTTAGTCACAATACACCTAGTCACAATACACCTAGTTAGTCACAATACACCTCAGCCACAATACACCTAGCCACAATACACCTAGTTAGTCACAATACACCTCAGTCACAATACACCTAGCCACAATACACCTCAGTCACAAAACACCTAGTCACAATACACCTAGTCACAATAAACCGAGTCACAATACACCTAGTTAGTCACAATACACCTAGTCACAATACACCTCAGCCACAATACACCTAGTTAGTCACAATACACCTAGTTAGTCACAATACACCTAGTTAGTCACAATACACCTAGTCACAATACACCTCAGTCACAATACAACCTCAGCCACAATACACCTAGTTAGTCACAATACACCTAGTTAGTCACAATACACCTAGTCACAATACACCTAGCCACAATACACCTGTCACAATACACCTAGTCACAATACACCTAGCCACAATACACCTCAGTCACAATACACCTAGTCACAATACACCTAGCCACAATACACCTTCAGTCACAATACACCTAGTCACAATACACCTAGTTAGTCACAATACACCTAGTTAGTCACAATACACCTAGTCACAATACACCTAGTTAGTCACAATACACCTCAGCCACAATACACCTAGCCACAATACACCTAGTTAGTCACAATACACCAGTAGTCACAATACACCTAGTTAGTCACAATACACCTAGTTAGTCACAATACACCTCAGTCACAATACACTAGCCACAATACACCTCAGTCACAAATACACCTAGTCACAATACACCTAGTCACAATAAACCGAGTCACAATACACCTAGTTAGTCACAATACACCTAGTCACAATACACCTCAGCCACAATACACCTAGTTAGTCACAATACACCTAGTTAGTCACAATACACCTAGTTAGTCACAATACACCTAGTCACAATACACCTCAGCCACAATACACCTAGTTAGTCACAATACACCTAGTTAGTCACAATACACCTAGTCACAATACACCTAGCCACAATACACCTCAGTCACAATACACCTAGTCACAATACACCTAGCCACAATACACCTCAGTCACAATACACCTCAGCCACAATACACCTAGTTAGTCACAATACACCTAGTTAGTCACAATACACCTAGTCACAATACACCTAGCCACAATACACCTCAGTCACAATACACCTAGTCACAATACACCTAGCCACAATACACCTCAGTCACAATACACCTAGTCACAATACACCTAGCCACAATACACCTCAGTCACAATACACCCAGTCACAATACACCTAGTCACAATACACCTAGTTAGTCACAATACACCTAGTTAGTCACAATACACCTAGTCACAATACACCTAGTTAGTCACAATACACCTCAGCCACAATACACCTAGCCACAATACACCTAGTTAGTCACAATACACCTAGCCACAATACACCTAGTCACAATAAACCGAGTCACAATACACCTAGTTAGTCACAATACACCTAGTCACAATACACCTCAGCCACAATACACCTAGTTAGTCACAATACACCTAGTTAGTCACAATACACCTAGTTAGTCACAATACACCTAGTCACAATACACCTCAGTCACAATACACCTCAGCCACAATACACCTAGTTAGTCCACAATACACCTAGTTAGTCACAATACACCTAGTCACAATACACCTAGCCACAATACACCTAGTCACAATACACCTAGCCACAATACACCTCAGTCACAATACACCTAGTCACAATACACCTAGCCACAATACACCTCAGTCACAATACACCTAGTCACAATACACCTAGTCACAATACACCTAGTTAGTCACAATACACCTAGTTAGTCACAATACACCTAGTCACAATACACCTAGTTAGTCACAATACACCTCAGCCACAATACACCTAGCCACAATACACCTAGTCACAATAAACCGAGTCACAATACACCTAGTTAGTCACAATACACCTAGTCACAATACACCTCAGCCACAATACACCTAGTTAGTCACAATACACCTAGTTAGTCACAATACACCTAGTTAGTCACAATACACCTAGTCACAATACACCTCAGTCACAATACACCTCAGCCACAATATACCTAGTTAGTCACAATACACCTAGTTAGTCACAATACACCTAGCCACAATACACCTCAGTCACAATACACCTAGTCACAATACACCTAGCCACATACACCTCAGTCACAATACACCCTAGTCACAATACACCTAGTCACAATACACCTAGTTAGTCACAATACACCTAGTTAGTCACAATACACCTAGTCACAATACACCTAGTTAGTCACAATACACCTCAGCCACAATACACCTAGCCACAATACACCTAGTTAGTCACAATACACCTCAGTCACAATACACCTAGCCACAATACACCTCAGTCACAATACACCTAGTCACAATACACCTAGTCACAATAAACCGAGTCACAATACACCTAGTTAGTCACAATACACTAGTCACAATACACCTCAGCCACAATACACCTAGTTAGTCACAATACACCTAGTTAGTCACAATACACCTAGTTAGTCACAATACACCTCAGTCACAATACACCTCAGTCACAATACACCTCAGCCACAATACACCTAGTTAGTCACAATACACCTAGTTAGTCACAATACACCTAGCCACAATACACCTCAGTCACAATACACCTAGTCACAATACACCTAGCCACAATACACCTCAGTCACAATACACCTAGTCACAATACACCTAGCCACAATACACCTCGGTCACAATACACCTAGTCACAATAAAACGAGTCACAATACACCTAAGTCACAATACACCTAGTCACAATACACCTAGTCACAATACACCTAGCCACAATACACCTAGTCACAATAAAACGAGTCACAATACACCTAAGTCACAATACACCTACTCACAATACACCTAGTCACAATACACCTAGTCACAATAAACGAGTCACAATACACCTAAGTCACAATACACCTAGTCACAATACACCTAGTCACAATACACCTAGCCACAATACACCTAGTCACAATAAAACGAGTCACAATACACCTAAGTCACAATACACCTAGTCACAATACACCTAGTTAGTCACAATACACCTAGTTATTCACAATACACCTAGTCACAATACACCTAGTTAGTCACAATACACCTCAGCCACAATACACCTAGCCACAATACACCTAGTCACAATAAACCGAGTCACAATACACCTAGTTAGTCACAATACACCTAGTAACAATACACCTCAGCCACAATACACCTAGTTAGTCACAATACACCTAGTTAGTCACAATACACCTAGTTAGTCACAATACACCTAGTCACAATACACCTCAGTCACAATACACCTCAGCCACAATACACCTAGTTAGTCACAATACACGTCACAATACACCTAGTCACAATACACCTAGTTAGTCACAATACACCTCAGCCACAATACACCTAGCCACAATACACCTAGTTAGTCACAATACACCTCAGTCACAATACACCTAGCCACAATACACCTCAGTCACAAAACACCTAGTCACAATACACCTAGTCACAATAAACCGAGTCACAATACACCTAGTTAGTCACAATACACCTAGTCACAATACACCTCAGCCACAATACACCTAGTTAGTCACAATACACCTAGTTAGTCACAATACACCTAGTTAGTCACAATACACCTAGTCACAATACACCTCAGTCACAATACACCTCAGCCACAATACACCTAGTTAGTCACAATACACCTAGTTAGTCACAATACACCTAGCCACAATACACCTCAGTCACAATACAGCTAGTCACAATACACCTAGCCACAATACACCTCAGTCACAATACACCTAGTCACAATACACCTAGCCACAATACACCTCAGTCACAATACACCTAGTCACAATACACCTAGTCACAATACACCTAGTTAGTCACAATACACCTAGTTAGTCACAATACACCTAGTCACAATACACCTAGTTAGTCACAATACACCTCAGCCACAATACACCTAGCCACAATACACCTAGTTAGTCACAATACACCTAGTTAGTCACAATACACCTAGTTAGTCACAATACACCTCAGTCACAATACACCTAGCCACAATACACCTCAGTCACAATACACCTAGTCACAATACACCTAGTCACAATAAACCGAGTCACAATACACCTAGTTAGTCACAATACACCTAGTCACAATACACCTCAGCCACAATACACCTAGTTAGTCACAATACACCTAGTTAGTCACAATACACCTAGTTAGTCACAATACACCTAGTCACAATACACCTCAGCCACAATACACCTAGTTAGTCACAATACACCTAGTTAGTCACAATACACCTAGTCACATACACCTAGCCACAATACACCTCAGTCACAATACACCTAGTCACAATACACCTAGCCACAATACACCTCAGTCACAATACACCTCAGCCACAATACACCTAGTTAGTCACAATACACCTAGTTAGTCACAATACACCTAGTCACAATACACCTAGCCACAATACACCTCAGTCACAATACACCTAGTCACAATACACCTAGCCACAATACACATCAGTCACAATACACCTAGTCACAATACACCTAGCCACAATACACCTCAGTCACAATACACCCAGTCACAATACACCTAGTCACAATACACCTAGTTAGTCACAATACACCTAGTCACAATACACCTAGTTAGTCACAATACACCTCAGCCACAATACACCTAGCCACAATACACCTAGTTAGTCACAATACACCTAGCCACAATACACCTAGTCACAATAAACCGAGTCACAATACACCTAGTTAGTCACAATACACCTAGTCACAATACACCTCAGCCACAATACACCTAGTTAGTCACAATACACCTAGTTAGTCACAATACACCTAGTTAGTCACAATACAGCTAGTCACAATACACCTCAGTCACAATACACCTCAGCCACAATACACCTAGTTAGTCACAATACACCTAGTTAGTCACAATACACCTAGTCACAATACACCTAGCCACAATACACCTCAGTCACAATACACCTAGTCACAATACACCTAGCCACAATACACCTCAGTCACAATACACCTAGTCACAATACACCTAGCCACAATACACCTCAGTCACAATACACCTAGTCACAATACACCTAGTCACAATACACCTAGTTAGTCACAATACACCTAGTTAGTCACAATACACCTAGTCACAATACACCTAGTTAGTCACAATACACCTCAGCCACAATACACCTAGCCACAATACACCTAGTCACAATAAACCGAGTCACAATACACCTAGTTAGTCACAATACACCTAGTCACAATACACCTCAGCCACAATACACCTAGTTAGTCACAATACACCTAGTTAGTCACAATACACCTAGTTAGTCACAATACACCTAGTCACAATACACCTCAGTCACAATACACCTCAGTCACAATACACCTAGTTAGTCACAATACACCTAGTTAGTCACAATACACCTAGCCACAATACACCTCAGTCACAATACACCTAGTCACAATACACCTAGCCACAATACACCTCAGTCACAATACACCTAGTCACAATACACCTAGTCACAATACACCTAGTTAGTCACAATACACCTAGTTAGTCACAATACACCTAGTCACAATACACCTAGTTAGTCACAATACACCTAGTCACAATACACCTAGCCACAATACACCTAGTTAGTCACAATACACCTCAGTCACAATACACCTAGCCACAATACACCTCAGTCACAATACACCTAGTCACAATACACCTAGTCACAATAAACCGAGTCACAATACACCTAGTTAGTCACAATACACCTAGTCACAATACACCTCAGCCACAATACACCTAGTTAGTCACAATACACCTAGTTAGTCACAATACACCTAGTTAGTCACAATACACCTGAGTCACAATACACCTCAGTCACAATACACCTCAGCCACAATACACCTAGTTAGTCACAATACACCTAGTTAGTCACAATACACCTAGCCACAATACACCTCAGTCACAATACACCTAGTCACAATACACCTAGCCACAATACACCTCAGTCACAATACACCTAGTCACAATACACCTAGCCACAATACACCTCAGTCACAATACACCTAGTCACAATAAAACGAGTCACAATACACCTAAGTCACAATACACCTAGTCACAATACACCTAGTCACAATACACCTAGCCACAATACACCTAGTCACAATAAAACGAGTCACAATACACCTAAGTCACAATACACCTACTCACAATACACCTAGTCACAATACACCTAGTCACAATAAAACGAGTCACAATACACCTAAGTCACAATACACCTAGTCACAATACACCTAGTCACAATACACCTAGCCACAATACACCTAGTCACAATAAAACGAGTCACAATACACCTAAGTCACAATACACCTAGTCACAATACACCTAGTTAGTCACAATACACCTAGTTAGTCACAATACACCTAGTCACAATACACCTAGTTAGTCACAATACACCTCAGCCACAATACACCTAGCCACAATACACCTAGTCACAATAAACCGAGTCACAATACACCTAGTTAGTCACAATACACCTAGTCACAATACACCTCAGCCACAATACACCTAGTTAGTCACAATACACCTAGTTAGTCACAATACACCTAGTTAGTCACAATACACCTAGTCACAATACACCTCAGTCACAATACACCTCAGCCACAATACACCTAGTTAGTCACAATACACCTAGTTAGTCACAATACACCTAGCCACAATACACCTCAGTCACAATACACCTAGTCACAATACACCTAGCCACAATACACCTCAGTCACAATACACCTAGTCACAATACACCTAGTCACAATACACCTAGTTAGTCACAATACACCTAGTTAGTCACAATACACCTAGTCACAATACACCTAGTTAGTCACAATACACCTCAGCCACAATACACCTAGCCACAATACACCTAGTTAGTCACAATACACCTCAGTCACAATACACCTAGCCACAATACACCTTAGTCACAATACACCTAGTCACAATACACCTAGTCACAATAAACCGAGTCACAATACACCTAGTTAGTCACAATACACCTAGTCACAATACACCTCAGCCACAATACACCTAGTTAGTCACAATACACCTAGTTAGTCACAATACACCTAGTTAGTCACAATACAACCCCAGTCACAATACACCTCAGTCACAATACACCTCAGCCACAATACACCTAGTTAGTCACAATACACCTAGTTAGTCACAATACACCTAGACACAATACACCTCAGTCACAATACACCTAGTCACAATACACCTAGCCACAATACACCTCAGTCACAATACACCTAGCCACAATACACCTAGTCACAATAAAACGAGTCACAATACACCTAAGTCACAATACACCTACTCACAATACACCTAGTCACAATACACCTAGTCACAATAAAACGAGTCACAATACACCTAAGTCACAATACACCTAGTCACAATACACCTAGTCACAATACACCTAGCCACAATACACCTAGTCACAATAAAACGAGTCACAATACACCTAAGTCACAATACACCTACTCACAATACACCTAGTCACAATACACCTAGTCACAATAAAACGAGTCACAATACACCTAAGTCACAATACACCTAGTCACAATACACCTAGTCACAATACACCTAGTCACAATACACCTAGTCACAATATACCTAAGTCACAATACACCTAAGTCACAATACACCTAGTCACAATACACCTAGTCACAATACACCTAGCTAGTCACAATACGCCTAGTTAGTCACAATACACCTAGTCACAATACACCTACTCACAATACACCTAAGTCGTCATGTAGCTAACAAGGTGCATGTGTCTCTGCGTTTTCCGTGTGTGTGTGTGTGTATGTGTATCTACACTGAGTGTACAAAACATTAAGAACATTCCTAATATTGACTTACACCCTCCATGTTGACTCCAATTCTTCCCTCAGTCGTGTCCAGTTGGCTGGATGTCCTTTGGGTGGTGGACCATTCTTGATACAAACAGGAAACTTTTGAGTGTGAAAACCCAGCAGCATTGCAGTTCTTGACACAAACCGGTGCACCTGGCACCTACTACCATACCCCTGTTCAAAGGCACTTAAATATCTTATCTTACCCATTCACCCTCTTAATGACACACGCACACATTCCATGTCTCAATTGTCTCAAGGCTTAAAAATCCTTCTTTAACATGTCTCCTCCCCTTCATCTACACTGTTTGAAGTGGATTTAACAAGTGACATCAATAAGGGATCATAGTTTTCACCTGGTCAGTCTGTGTCATGGAAAGAGCAGTTGTTCTTAATGTTTTGTCCACTCAGTGTGTGTATGAGTGTATTGCCTTCAAAAGGTCCATAAAACAGCACCAATTACCAGGGTGTCTGAGGCATGACACACACACACACACACACACACACACACACACTTCCGTGCACATTCTCTACAACCAGAGTAACAACGAAACGGAAATGTTGAAATGCCAAGGAAGTGTGAAGAAACAAGAGAGAGAGAACAGGCAACAGCAAGAGAGAGGGATGCATCTAGTTTATCTCCTTCTGCCAGTCAGAGAGAGAGACAGAGAGAGAGAGAGAGACAGAGAGAGAGAGAAGGAGAGAGAGAGAGACAGAGAGAGAGAGAAGGAGAGAGAAGGAGAGAGAGAAGGAGAGAGAGAGAGAGAGAGAGAAGGAGAGAGAGAGAGAGAGAGAGAGAGAGAGAGAGGGAAGCACCACATGACAGCGGGAGAGTGGAGGACAGGAGAAGACGAGGGGAGACAGAGAGAGAGGAGCACCACCAAGGTGCTGTTGTTATAGCAACCTCCTGCTCTGGTGCTTTGTGCAGTGTGCCTCTCCTCCTCCTCCTCCTCCCTACTCTCCTCCTCCCTACTCCTCCCTACTCTCCTCCTCCCTACTCTCCTCCTCCTCCTCCTCCTACTCCCCCTCCCTACTCTCCTCCTCCCTACTCTCCTCCTTCCTCCCTCCTCTCCTCCTCCCTACTCCTCCCTACTCTCCTCCTCCCCCTCCCTACTCTCCTCCTCCCTACTCTCCTCCTTCCTCTCCTCCTCCCTACTCTCCTCCTCCTCCTCCTCCCTACTCTCCTCCTCCCTACTCTCCTCCTTCCTCCCTCCTCTCCTCCTCCCTTCTCTCCTCCTCCCCCCTACTCTCCTCCCTACTCTCCTTCTTCCTCCTCCTCCCTCCACTCCTCATCCCCCCTTCCTCCTCCTCCCTACTCCCTACTCTCCTCCTCCCTACTCTCCTCCTCACTCTCCTCCCTACTCTCCTCCTCCTTGCCCTCCCTACTCTCCTCCTCCCTACTCTCCTCCTCACTCTCCTCCTCCTTGCCCTCCCTACTCTCCTCCTCCCTACTCTCCTCCTCCTTGCCCTCCCTACTCTCCTCCTCCCTACTCTCCTCCTCCCTACTCTCCTCCTCCTTGCCCTCCCTACTCTCCTCCTCCCTACTCTCCTCCCTACTCTCCTCCTCCCTACTCTCCTCCTCTCCTCCTTCCTCCTCCTCCAGTTATGTTAATAAATGGGCAGCCAGGGTCCAACTAACGAATTAGTACAGGAATTTAGAGTATGAATCTGTGTGTATATTAATGAATTAGTACAGGAATATAGAGTATGAATCTGTGTGTATATTAATGAATTAGTACAGGAATATAGAGTATGAATCTGTGTGTATATTAATGAATTAGTTACAGGAATATAGAGTATGAATCTGTGTGTATATTAATGAATTAGTACAGGAATATAGAGTATGAATCTGTGTGTATATTAATGAATTAGTACAGGAATATAGAGTATGAATCTGTGTGTATATTAATGAATTAGTTACAGGAATATAGAGTATGAATCTGTGTGTATATTAATGAATTAGTTACAGGAATATAGAGTATGAAGACACCGTACCAGTCTAAAGTTTGGACACAGCTACTCATTCAAGGATATTTCTTTATTTGTACTATCATCTACATTGTAGAATAATAGTGATGACATCACAACTATGTAATAACACATATGGAATCATGTAGAATAATAGTGATGACATCACAACTATGTAATAACACATATGGAATCATGTAGAATAATAGTGATGACATCACAACTATGTAATAACACATATGGAATCAAGTAGAATAATAGTGATGACATCACAACTATGTAATAACACATATGGAATCATGTAGAATAATAGTGATGACATCACAACTATGTAATAACACATATGGAATCATGTAGAATAATAGTGATGACATCACAACTATGTAATAACACATATGGAATCATGTAGAATAATAGTGATGACATCACAACTATGTAATAACACATATGGAATCATGTAGAATAATAGTGATGACATCACAACTATGTAATAACACATATGGAATCATGTAGTAACCAAAATATTGTGTGTAGTAACCAAAATATTTTATTTTTGAGATTCTTGAAATAGCCACCCTTTGCCTTGATGACAGCTTTGCACACTCTTGGCATTCTCTCAACCAGCTTCACCTGGAATGCTTTTCCAACTGTCTTGAAAGAGATACCACATATGCTGAGCACTTGTTGGCTGCTTTCCTTCACTCTGCGATCCAACTCATCCCAAACCATTTCAATTGGGTTGAGGTCGGGGGATTGTGGAGGCCAGGTCATCTGATGCAGCACTCCATCACTCTCCTTCTCGGTCAAATAGCCCTTGCAATGATCCCTCTCCCCTCCTCCCCTCTCCACAAACACTGATTTCCCCCGGCCTGTCCATACCAGATTGTTCTTGACAACATAAACATCCAGTCACATTCCCTTTACTGTTCACCTTTAATTAACGGTAACTCCCTGTACCTCAGTGTGTGTTCCCAGTCTGGCTCATCAGACTGGGAAACGAGTCAATTAAATCAAACGTGTCTGTAATAAGTGTGTGTGTGTTGTGGTGCTGGCCTAGGAGACTGGACAATACTTTTAAATGTAAACTATGGGAGTGCAAAGCATCTACACTACCTAACACTAAACAGCCCTTCACAAGGTTTTCAACTTTAGTCTCATGTGATCTCTTTCTAGCCTGATAGAGAAAGACAAATGGAGAAGAGACAATAGAGGGAGAGAGAGCTGGAAGAGGGAGGGAGGGAGAGAGAGCTGGAAGAGGGAGGGAGGGATAGTGTGCGGAGAGAGTGGGAGGGAGGGATAGTGTGCGGAGAGAGAGGGAGGGAGGGATAGTGTGCGGAGAGAGAGGGAGGGAGGGATAGTGTGTGGAGAGGGGGAGGGAGGGATAGTGTGCGGAGAGAGTGGGAGGGAGGGATAGTGTGTGGAGAGAGAGGGAGGGAGGGATAGTGTGTGGAGAGGGGGAGGGAGGGAGGGAGGGATAGTGTGTGGAGAGGGGGGAGGGAGGGATAGTGTGTGGAAAGAGCTGTAAGAGGGAGGGAGGGAGGGAGGGAGGGAGGGAGGGAGGGAGGGAGGGAGGGAGGGAGGGAGGGAGGGAGGGAGGGAGGGAGGGATAGTGTGTGGAGGGATAGTGTGTGGAGGGATAGTGTGTGGAGAGGGAGGGAGGGAGGGATAGTGTGTGGAGAGGGAGGGAGGGAGGGATAGTGTGTGGAGAGTGAGGGATGGATAGTGTGTGGAGAGAGAGCTGGAAGAGGGAGGGAGGGAGGGATAGTGTGTGGAGAGAGAGGGAGGGATAGTGTGTGGAGAGGGAGGGAGGGAGGGATAGTGTGTGGAGAGAGAGCTGGAAGAGGGAGGGAGGGATAGTGTGTGGAGGGAGAGCTGGAAGAGGGGAGGTGGATGTCAGTGAGCGAGGTCAGGCTACCTCCTCTTAAACACCACTAAACACTCCCCCTCCTCCCCTCATCTCTCTCCCTCCTCTCTAATAGCTGGCTGTTTAAACAGAGGCTGTGTTTGCACTGTGGCCACGATCTGCATGTCTCACACACACACAGAGAGCAAGGACAAGGATAAAGGGGTATGAGGTACGAGAGATAAACTGAGATTGCAGAAGACAAAGAGAGAGAGAGAGACAGAGAGAGTAGGGGAGAGAGAGAGAGAGAGAGAGAGAGGAGAGAGGAGAGAGGAGAGAGAGTAGGGGAGAGAGAGAGAGAGAGAGGAGAGAGAGAGAGAGAGAGAGAGAGAGAGAGAGGAGTGTGTAACTTCTGGTGACAATAGGGCGGTTAGAGACAAAAGAGCTCCATTTGGTTAGAGCCCCAGAGTGTGTGTGTGTGTGTGTGTGTGTGTGTGTGAGGGTGGTCCCAACACAGAGGAGACAGACTGGCGGGCACACACCCCACACCCACCCGTCCCTCAGCACCAACCCACTCCGGTACAGGACACTTCTATCTGACACAAAAACACATTTATCTTGCTCTCTTCACTCTGCACTTACTGTTCTCATTACAATCACTGTGTCTGTGTGTGTGTGGCTGTCTGTGTGTCTGTATGTGTGTGTCTGTGTGTCTGTCTGTGTGTGTCTGTATGTGTGATTGTGTGTCTGTATGTGTGATTGTGTGTGTCTGTATGTGTGATTGTGTGTGTCTGTATGTGTGATTGTGTGTGTCTATGTGTGATTGTGTGTGTCTGTATGTGTGATTGTGTGTCTGTATGTGTGTCTGTATGTGTGATTGTGTGTCTGTATGTGTGATTGTGTGTCTGTATGTGTGATTGTGGCTGTGTGTGTGTGATTGTGTGTCTGTATGTGTGATTGTGTCTGTATGTGTGATTGTGTGTCTGTATGTGTGATTGTGTGTCTGTATGTGTGCATGTGGCTGTGTGTGTGTGATTGTGTGTCTATGTGTGATTGTATGTGTGTGTGTCTGTATGTGTGATTGTGTAGCTCTCCCTCCTTTCCTCTACCCCTCCCACTCTCTCTCTCTCCTTTCCTCTACCCCTCCCACTCTCTCTTCCTCCTTTCCTCTACCCCTCCCACTCTCTCTCTCCTTTCCTCTACCCCTCCCACTCTCTCTCTCTCCTTTCCTCTACCCCTCCCACTCTCTCTCTCTCCTTTCCTCTACCCCTCCCACTTTCTCTCTCTCTCCTTCCCTCTACCCCTCCCACTCTCTCTCTCCTTTCCTCTACCCCTCCCACTCTCTCTCTCCTTTCCTCTACCCCTCCCACTCTCTCTTCCTCCTTTCCTCTACCCCTCCCACTCTCTCTCCCTCCTTTCCTCTACCCCTCCCACTCTCTCTCTCTCCTTTCCTCTACCCCTCCCACTCTCTCTCTCCTTTCCTCTACCCTCCCACTCTCTCTTCCTCCTTTCCTCTACCCTCCCACTCTCTCTCCTCCTTTCCTCTACCCCTCCCACTCTCTCTTCCTCCTTTCCTCTACCCCTCCCACTCTCTCTTCCTCCTTTCCTCTACCCCTCCCACTCTCTCTCCTCCTTTCCTCTACCCCTCCCACTCTCTCTTCCTCCTTTCCTCTACCCCTCCCACTCTCTCTCTCTCCTTTCCTCTACCCCTCCCACTCTCTCTCTCTCTCCTTTCCTTTACCCCTCCCACTCTCTCTTCCTCCTTTCCTCTACCCCTCCAACTCTCTCTCTCTCCTTTCCTCTACCCCTCCCACTCTCTCTCTCTCCTTTCCTCTACCCCTCCCACTCTCTCCCTCCTTTCCTCCACCCCTCCCACTCTTTCTCCCTCCTTTCCTCCCACTCTCTCCCTCCTTTCCTCCACCCCTCCCACTCTCTCCCTCCTTTCCTCTACCCCTCCCACTCAACAAACAAACAGAGCAGGGTGGGCCCGTTTTTACACAGGGTGTGTGTGTGTGTGTGTGTGTGTGTGTGTGTGTGTGTGTGTGTGTGTGTGCCTGCGTGCAGAGCGTGTCAATGCGGAGACGCACTAATGAACCGTTAACGTTGAACAGACTACTAATTACCATCACAGAGTCGCAGGTCGCTGTACGTGCATGCCCAGTGTTTCCCATAGATGCATTCAGCAGTGGCGCACCGCCACAGCAAATCGTTTTCGGGATAGTAAAACATGTTCAGTGTAAAACTTAAAACGACTAAAACCTGATATCAAGTATGTAGAAAAGACAATGAAACAATTTTTTAAACAAAAGATCATCTTTGAGAAATAACAAATCACTAAATAACAAATAGTTAGGGAGAATCTGAAATTCACTAAATGTCAAGTTGGCGTTGATTTTGTTAGAACGTTTGAGTCACCTGGACGATAACAAGCCATAAGGCACGGGAAAATGTGTAGAATTATAGGAAACTAGCTTTAAAACAGTAAAATGTTCTCTCTGCCCCATGGCAAAATGTGTAGAATTATAGGAAACTAGCTTTAAAACAGTAAAATGTTCTCTCTGCCCCACGGCAAAATGTGTAGAATTATAGGAAACTAGCTTTAAAACAGTAAAATGTTCTCTCTGCCCCATGGCAAAATGTGTAGAATTATAGGAAACTCGCTTTAAAACAGTAAAATATTCTCTCTGCCCCATGGCAAAATGTGTAGAATAGCAGGAAACTCGCTTTAAAACAGTAAAATGTTCTCTCTGCCCCATGGCAAAATGTGTAGAATTATAGGAAACTCGCTTTAAAACAGTAAAATATTCTCTCTGCCTCACGGCAAAATGTGTAGAATTATAGGAAACTCGCTTTAAAACAGTAAAATATTCTCTCTGCCTCACGGCAAAATGTGTAGAATTATAGGAAACTTGCTTTAAAACAGTAAAATATTCTCTCTGCCTCACGGCAAAATGTGTAGAATTATAGGAAACTCGCTTTAAAACAGTAAAATATTCTCTCTGCCTCACGGCAAAATGTGTAGAATTATAGGAAACTCGCTTTAAAACAGTAAAATATTCTCTCTGCCTCACGGCAAAATGTGTAGAATTATAGGAAACTCGCTTTAAAACAGTAAAATATTCTCTCTGCCTCACGGCAAAATGTGTAGAATTATAGGAAACTCGCTTTAAAACAGTAAAATATTCTCTCTGCCTCACGGCAAAATGTGTCTAATAGCAGGAAACTCGCTTTAAAACAGTAAAATATTCTCTCTGCCCCATGGCAAAATGTGTAGAATTATAGGAAACTCGCTTTAAAACAGTAAAATATTCTCTCTGCCCCATGGCAAAATGTGTAGAATTATAGGAAACTAGTTTTAAAACAGTAAAATATTCTCTCTGCCCCATGGCAAAATGTGTAGAATTATAGGAAACTAGCTTTAAAACAGTAAAATGTTCTCTCTGCCCCATGGCAAAATGTGTAGAATTATAGGAAACTAGCTTTAAAACAGTAAAAAAATTCTCTGCCCCATGGCAAAATGTGTAGAATTATAGGAAATTAGCTTTAAAACAGTAAAATGTTCTCTCTGCCCCACGGCAAAATGTGTAGAATTATAGGAAACTAGCTTTAAAACAGTAAAATGTTCTCTCTGCCCCATGGCAAAATGTGTAGAATTATAGGAAACTCGCTTTAAAACAGTAAAATATTCTCTCTGCCTCACGGCAAAATGTGTAGAATTATAGGAAACTCGCTTTAAAACAGTAAAATATTCTCTCTGCCTCACGGCAAAATGTGTAGAATTATAGGAAACTCGCTTTAAAACAGTAAAATATTCTCTCTGCCTCACGGCAAAATGTGTAGAATTATAGGAAACTCGCTTTAAAACAGTAAAATATTCTCTCTGCCCCATGGCAAAATGTGTCTAATAGCAGGAAACTCGCTTTAAAACAGTAAAATATTCTCTCTGCCCCATGGCAAAATGTGTAGAATTATAGGAAACTAGTTTTAAAACAGTAAAATATTCTCTCTGCCCCATGGCAAAATGTGTAGAATTATAGGAAACTAGCTTTAAAACAGTAAAATGTTCTCTCTGCCCCACGGCAAAATGTGTAGAATTATAGGAAACTAGCTTTAAAACAGTAAAATGTTCTCTCTGCCCCACGGCAAAATGTGTAGAATAGCAGGAAACTAGCTTTAAAACAGTAAAATGTTCTCTCTGCCCCACGGCAAAATGTGTAGAATTATAGGAAACTAGCTTTAAAACAGTAAAATGTTCTCTCTGCCCCATGGCAAAATGTGTCTAATAGCAGGAAACTAGCTTTAAAACAGTAAAATATTATCTCTGCACTACAGAAAAATGTGTAGAATTATAGGAAACTAGCTTTAAAACAGTAAAATATTCTCTCTGCCCCATGGCAAAATGTGTAGAATTATAGGAAACTAGCTTTAAAACAGTAAAATGTTCTCTCTGCCCCATGGCAAAATGTGTCTAATAGCAGGAAACTAGCTTTAAAACAGTAAAATATTATCTCTGCCCCATGGCAAAATGTGTAGAATTATAGGAAACTAGCTTTAAAACAGTAAAATGTTCTCTCTGCCCCATGGCAAAATGTGTCTAATAGCAGGAAACTAGCTTTAAAACAGTAAAATGTTCTCTCTGCCCCATGGCAAAATGTGTCTAATAGCAGGAAACTAGCTTTAAAACAGTAAAATATTATCTCTGCCCCATGGCAAAATGTGTAGAATTATAGGAAACTAGCTTTAAAACAGTAAAATGTTCTCTCTGCCCCATGGCAAAATGTGTCTAATAGCAGGAAACTAGCTTTAAAACAGTAAAATATTATCTCTGACTACAGAAAAATGTGTAGAATTATAGGAAACTAGCTTTAAAACAGTAAAATATTCTCTCTGCCCCATGGCAAAATGTGTAGAATTATAGGAAACTAGCTTTAAAACAGTAAAATGTTCTCTCTGCCCCATGGCAAAATGTGTAGAATTATAGGAAACTCGCTTTAAAACAGTAAAATATTCTCTCTGCACTACAGAAAAATGTGTAGAATTATAGGAAACTAGCTTTAAAACAGTAAAATATTCTCTCTGCCCCATGGCAAAATGTGTAGAATTATAGGAAACTAGCTTTAAAACAGTAAAATGTTCTCTCTGCCCCATGGCAAAATGTGTCTAATAGCAGGAAACTAGCTTTAAAACAGTAAAATATTATCTCTGCCCCATGGCAAAATGTGTAGAATTATAGGAAACTAGCTTTAAAACAGTAAAATGTTCTCTCTGCCCCATGGCAAAATGTGTCTAATAGCAGGAAACTAGCTTTAAAACAGTAAAATGTTCTCTCTGCCCCATGGCAAAATGTGTCTAATAGCAGGAAACTAGCTTTAAAACAGTAAAATATTATCTCTGACTACAGAAAAATGTGTAGAATTATAGGAAACTAGCTTTAAAACAGTAAAATATTCTCTCTGCCCCATGGCAAAATGTGTAGAATAGCAGGAAACTCGCTTTAAAACAGTAAAATGTTCTCTCTGCCCCATGGCAAAATGTGTAGAATTATAGGAAACTCGCTTTAAAACAGTAAAATATTCTCTCTGCCTCAAGGCAAAATGTGTAGAATTATAGGAAACTCGCTTTAAAACAGTAAAATATTCTCTCTGCCTCACGGCAAAATGTGTAGAATTATAGGAAACTCGCTTTAAAACAGTAAAATATTCTCTCTGCCTCACGGCAAAATGTGTAGAATTATAGGAAACTCGCTTTAAAACAGTAAAATATTCTCTCTGCCCCATGGCAAAATGTGTCTAATAGCAGGAAACTCGCTTTAAAACAGTAAAATATTCTCTCTGCCCCATGGCAAAATGTGTAGAATTATAGGAAACTAGTTTTAAAACAGTAAAATGTTCTCTCTGCCCCATGGCAAAATGTGTAGAATTATAGGAAACTCGCTTTAAAACAGTAAAATATTCTCTCTGCCTCACGGCAAAATGTGTAGAATTATAGGAAACTCGCTTTAAAACAGTAAAATATTCTCTCTGCCTCACGGCAAAATGTGTAGAATTATAGGAAACTCGCTTTAAAACAGTAAAATATTCTCTCTGCCTCACGGCAAAATGTGTAGAATTATAGGAAACTCGCTTTAAAACAGTAAAATATTCTCTCTGCCCCATGGCAAAATGTGTCTAATAGCAGGAAACTCGCTTTAAAACAGTAAAATATTCTCTCTGCCCCATGGCAAAATGTGTAGAATTATAGGAAACTAGTTTTAAAACAGTAAAATATTCTCTCTGCCCCATGGCAAAATGTGTAGAATTATAGGAAACTAGCTTTAAAACAGTAAAATGTTCTCTCTGCCCCACGGCAAAATGTGTAGAATTATAGGAAACTAGCTTTAAAACAGTAAAATGTTCTCTCTGCCCCACGGCAAAATGTGTAGAATAGCAGGAAACTAGCTTTAAAACAGTAAAATGTTCTCTCTGCCCCACGGCAAAATGTGTAGAATTATAGGAAACTAGCTTTAAAACAGTAAAATGTTCTCTCTGCCCCATGGCAAAATGTGTCTAATAGCAGGAAACTAGCTTTAAAACAGTAAAATATTATCTCTGCACTACAGAAAAATGTGTAGAATTATAGGAAACTAGCTTTAAAACAGTAAAATATTCTCTCTGCCCCATGGCAAAATGTGTAGAATTATAGGAAACTAGCTTTAAAACAGTAAAATGTTCTCTCTGCCCCATGGCAAAATGTGTCTAATAGCAGGAAACTAGCTTTAAAACAGTAAAATATTATCTCTGCCCCATGGCAAAATGTGTAGAATTATAGGAAACTAGCTTTAAAACAGTAAAATGTTCTCTCTGCCCCATGGCAAAATGTGTCTAATAGCAGGAAACTAGCTTTAAAACAGTAAAATGTTCTCTCTGCCCCATGGCAAAATGTGTAGAATTATAGGAAACTAGTTTTAAAACAGTAAAATATTCTCTCTGCCCCATGGCAAAATGTGTAGAATTATAGGAAACTAGCTTTAAAACAGTAAAATGTTCTCTCTGCCCCACGGCAAAATGTGTAGAATTATAGGAAACTAGCTTTAAAACAGTAAAATGTTCTCTCTGCCCCACGGCAAAATGTGTAGAATAGCAGGAAACTAGCTTTAAAAACAGTAAAATGTTCTCTCTGCCCCACGGCAAAATGTGTAGAATTATAGGAAACTAGCTTTAAAACAGTAAAATGTTCTCTCTGCCCCATGGCAAAATGTGTCTAATAGCAGGAAACTAGCTTTAAAAACAGTCAAATATTATCTCTGCACTACAGAAAAATGTGTAGAATTATAGGAAACTAGCTTTAAAACAGTAAAATATTCTCTCTGCCCCATGGCAAAATGTGTAGAATTATAGGAAACTAGCTTTAAAAACAGTAAAATGTTCTCTCTGCCCCATGGCAAAATGTGTCTAATAGCAGGAAACTAGCTTTAAAACAGTAAAATATTATCTCTGCCCCATGGCAAAATGTGTAGAATTATAGGAAACTAGCTTTAAAACAGTAAAATGTTCTCTCTGCCCCATGGCAAAATGTGTCTAATAGCAGGAAACTAGCTTTAAAACAGTAAAATGTTCTCTCTGCCCCATGGCAAAATGTGTCTAATAGCAGGAAACTAGCTTTAAAACAGTAAAATATTATCTCTGACTACAGAAAAATGTGTAGAATTATAGGAAACTAGCTTTAAAACAGTAAAATATTCTCTCTGCCCCATGGCAAAATGTGTAGAATTATAGGAAACTAGCTTTAAAAACAGTAAAATGTTTCTCTCTGCCCCATGGCAAAATGTGTAGAATTATAGGAAACTCGCTTTAAAACAGTAAAATATTCTCTCTGCACTACAGAAAAATGTGTAGAATTATAGGAAACTAGCTTTATAACAGTAAAATATTCTCTCTGCCCCATGGCAAAATGTGTAGAATTATAGGAAACTAGCTTTAAAACAGTAAAATATTATCTCTGCCCCATGGCAAAATGTGTAGAATTATAGGAAACTAGCTTTAAAACAGTAAAATGTTCTCTCTGCCCCATGGCAAAATGTGTCTAATAGCAGGAAACTAGCTTTAAAACAGTAAAATATTATCTCTGCCCAATGGCAAAATGTGTAGAATTATAGGAAACTAGCTTTAAAACAGTAAAATGTTCTCTCTGCCCCATGGCAAAATGTGTCTAATAGCAGGAAACTAGCTTTAAAACAGTAAAATATTATCTCTGACTACAGAAAAATGTGTAGAATTATAGGAAACTAGCTTTAAAACAGTAAAATATTCTCTCTGCCTCACGGCAAAATGTGTAGAATTATAGGAAACTAGCTTTAAAACAGTAAAATGTTCTCTCTGCCCCATGGCAAAATGTGTAGAATTATAGGAAACTAGCTTTAAAACAGTAAAATGTTCTCTCTGCCCCATGGCAAAATGTGTAGAATTATTGGAAACTCGCTTTAAAACAGTAAAATATTCTCTCTGCCTCACGGCAAAATGTGTAGAATTATAGGAAACTCGCTTTAAAACAGTAAAATATTCTCTCTGCCTCACGGCAAAATGTGTAGAATTATAGGAAACTCGCTTTAAAACAGTAAAATATTCTCTCTGCCTCACGGCAAAATGTGTAGAATTATAGGAAACTCGCTTTAAAACAGTAAAATATTCTCTCTGCCCCATGGCAAAATGTGTAGAATTATAGGAAACTCGCTTTAAAACAGTAAAATATTCTCTCTGCCGCATGGCAAAATGTGTAGAATTATAGGAAACTCGCATTAAAACAGTAAAATATTCTCTCTGCCCCATGGCAAAATATGTAGAATTATAGGAAACTCGCTTTAAAACAGTAAAATATTCTCTCTGCCCCATGGCAAAATGTGTAGAATTATAGGAAACTAGCTTTAAAAGAGTAAAATATTCTCTCTGCCCCATGGCAAAATGTGTAGAATTATAGGAAACTAGCTTTAAAACAGTAAAATATTCTCTCTGCCCCATGGCAAAATGTGTCTAATAGCAGGAAACTCGCTTTAAAAAAGTAAAATATTCTCTCTGCCCCATGGCAAAATGTGTAGAATTATAGGAAACTAGCTTTAAAACAGTAAAATATTCTCTCTGCCCCATGGCAAAATGTGTAGAATTATAGGAAACTAGCTTTAAAACAGTAAAATGTTCTCTCTGCCCCATGGGAAAATGTGTAGAATTATAGGAAACTAGCTTTAAAACAGTAAAATATTCTTTCTGCCCCATGGCAAAATGTGTAGAATTATAAGAAATTAGCTTTAAAACAGTAAAATGTTCTCTCTGCCCCACGGCAAAATGTGTAGAATTATAGGAAACTAGCTTTAAAACAGTAAAATGTTCTCTCTGCCCCACGGCAAAATGTGTAGAATTATAGGGAACTAGCTTTAAAACAGTAAAATGTTCTCTCTGCCCCATGGCAAAATGTGTCTAATAGCAGGAAACTAGCTTTAAAACAGTAAAATATTCTCTCTGCCCCATGGCAAAATGTGTAGAATTATAGGAAATTAGCTTTAAAACAGTAAAATGTTCTCTCTGCCCCACGGCAAAATGTGTAGAATTATAGGAAACTAGCTTTAAAACAGTAAAATGTTCTCTCTGCCCCACGGCAAAATGTGTAGAATTATAGGGAACTAGCTTTAAAACAGTAAAATGTTCTCTCTGCCCCATGGCAAAATGTGTCTAATAGCAGGAAACTAGCTTTAAAACAGTAAAATGTTCTATCTGCCCCACGGCAAAATGTGTAGAATTATAGGAAACTAGCTTTAAAACAGTAAAATGTTCTCTCTGCCCCATGGCAAAATGTGTCTAATAGCAGGAAACTAGCTTTAAAACAGTAAAATATTATCTCTGCCCCATGGCAAAATGTGTAGAATTATAGGAAACTAGCTTTAAAACAGTAAAATGTTCTCTCTGCCCCATGGCAAAATGTGTCTAATAGCAGGAAACTAGCTTTAAAACAGTAAAATATTATCTCTGCCCCATGGCAAAATGTGTAGAATTATAGGAAACTAGCTTTAAAACAGTAAAATGTTCTCTCTGCCCCATGGCAAAATGTGTCTAATAGCAGGAAACTAGCTTTAAAACAGTAAAATATTATCTCTGACTACAGAAAAATGTGTAGAATTATAGGAAACTCGCTTTAAAACAGTAAAATATTCTCTCTGCACTATAGAAAAATGTGTAGAATTATAGGAAACTAGCTTTAAAACAGTAAAATATTCTCTCTGCCCCATGGCAAAATGTGTAGAATTATAGGAAACTAGCTTTAAAACAGTAAAATGTTCTCTCTGCCCCATGGCAAAAAGTGTCTAATAGCAGGAAACTAGCTTTAAAACAGTAAAATATTATCTCTGCCCCATGGCAAAATGTGTAGAATTATAGGAAACTAGCTTTAAAACAGTAAAATGTTCTCTCTGCCCCATGGCAAAATGTGTCTAATAGCAGGAAACTAGCTTTAAAACAGTAAATATTATCTCTGCCCCATGGCAAAATGTGTAGAATTATAGGAAACTAGCTTTAAAACAGTAAAATGTTCTCTCTGCCCCATGGCAAAAAGTGTCTAATAGCAGGAAACTAGCTTTAAAACAGTAAAATATTATCTCTGCCCCATGGCAAAATGTGTAGAATTATAGGAAACTAGCTTTAAAACAGTAAAATGTTCTCTCTGCCCCATGGCAAAATGTGTAGAATTATAGGAAACTCGCTTTAAAACAGTAAAATATTCTCTCTGCCTCACGGCAAAATGTGTAGAATTATAGGAACTCGCTTTAAAACAGTAAAATATTCTCTCTGCCTCACGGCAAAATGTGTAGAATTATAGGAAACTCGCTTTAAAACAGTAAAATATTCTCTCTGCCTCACGGCAAAATGTGTAGAATTATAGGAAACTCGCTTTAAAACAGTAAAATATTCTCTCTGCCCCATGGCAAAATGTGTAGAATTATAGGAAACTCGCTTTAAAACAGTAAAATATTCTCTCTGCAGCATGGCAAAATGTGTAGAATTATAGGAAACTCGCTTTAAAACAGTAAAATATTCTCTCTGCCCCATGGCAAAATATGTAGAATTATAGGAAACTCGCTTTAAAACAGTAAAATATTCTCTCTGCCCCATGGCAAAATGTGTAGAATTATAGGAAACTAGCTTTAAAAGAGTAAAATATTCTCTCTGCCCCATGGCAAAATGTGTAGAATTATAGGAAACTAGCTTTAAAACAGTAAAATATTCTCTCTGCCCCATGGCAAAATGTGTCTAATAGCAGGAAACTCGCTTTAAAAAAGTAAAATATTCTCTCTGCCCCATGGCAAAATGTGTAGAATTATAGGAAACTAGTTTTAAAACAGTAAAATATTCTCTCTGCCCCATGGCAAAAATGTGTAGAATTATAGGAAACTAGCTTTAAAACAGTAAAATGTTCTCTCTGCCCCATGGGAAAATGTGTAGAATTATAGGAAACTAGCTTTAAAAACAGTAAAATATTCTTTCTGCCCCATGGCAAAATGTGTAGAATTATAGGAAATTAGCTTTAAAAACAGTAAAATGTTCTCTCTGCCCCACGGCAAAATGTGTAGAATTATAGGAAACTAGCTTTAAAACAGTAAAATGTTCTCTCTGCCCCACGGCAAAATGTGTAGAATTATAGGGAACTAGCTTTAAAACAGTAAAATGTTCTCTCTGCCCCATGGCAAAATGTGTCTAATAGCAGGAAACTAGCTTTAAAACAGTAAAATATTCTCTCTGCCCCATGGCAAAATGTGTAGAATTATAGGAAACTCGCTTTAAAACAGTAAGTGTGCCACCGCTACTACAATCTAAGTCCTGGTGGATTTGAGAAAAGTTCAAGGAAACACAGTGGTCAGAGACAGGAAGAGAGATAGAGGAGAGAAACAGTAGAGGGGACGCGTGTATAACAACTGTGTGTGTGTGTGTGTGTTCGTGTGTGTGTGTGTGTGTGTGTTTGTGTGTGTGTGTGTGTGTTTGTGTGTGGTGTGTGTTCGTGTGTGTGTGTGTGTTCGTGTGTGTGTGTGTGTTCGTGTGTGTGTGTGTGTGTGTGTTCGTGTGTGTGTGTGTGTGTTGTGTGTGTTCGTGTGTGTGTGTGTGTGTGTGTTCGTGTGTGTGTGTGTGGTGTGTTCGTGTGTGTGTGTGTGTTCGTAGTGTTGTGTGTGTGTGTTCGTGGTGTGTGTGTGTGTGTTCGTGTGTGTGTGTGTGTGTGTTCGTGTGTGTGTGTGTGTGTGTGTGTTCGTGTGTGTTCGTGTGTGTGTGTGTTCGTGTGTGTGTGTGTGTGTGTTCGTGTGTGTGTTCGTGTGTGTTGTTCGTGTGTGTGTGTGTGTTGTTCGTGTGGTGTGTGTGTGTGTTCGTGTGTGTGTGTGTGTGTGTCGTGTGTGTGGGTGTGTGTGTTGTTCGTGTGTGTGTGTGTGGTTCGTGTGTGTGTTGTGTGTGTGTGTGGTGTCGGTTGTGTGTGTGGTGTGTGTGTGTGTGTGTGTGTGTGTGTGTGTGTGTGTGTTCGTGTGTGTGTGTGTGTGTGTGTGTGTGTGTTCGTGTGTGTGTGTGTGTTCGTGTGTGTGTGTGTGTGTGTGTTCGTGTGTGTGTGTGTGTGTGTGTGTGTGTGGTGTGTGGTGTGTTGTGTGTGTGTTGTGTTGTGTGTGTGTGTTCGTGTGTGTGTGTGTGTGTGTGTGTGTGCGTGTGTGTGTGTGTGTGTGTGTGTGTGTGTTCGTGTGTGTGTGTGTGTGTTCGTGTGTGTGTGTGTGTGTGTGTGTGTGTGTGTGTGTGTGTAGGGGAAGTGCTTGTCCCTGCTCCATGTCTCTTGGCTGAACGGCTCCTCTCTATTTTTAGACCTCCTTCCTGTTTCAGTGGGACATACCAACACCCCACCAAAGGAAGGGGGGGGATGAGACACACAGAGAGAGAGACACACACAGAGAGGGAGAGAGAGAGAGAGACAGAGAAGAGGAAGTGAGAGGGGGAGGTGAGAAGAGAAGACTGGTCATATTCCTTCCTTGGTAAATAAACAGCCCCCCTCCTCTCTGTGCACCCCCCCCCCCTCCCTCTCCAATGTGGGCTCGACCAGTAGCAGAGAGACAGCAGTAAAACAGAGGCAAGGAGAGAAACAGAAAAGCACACCCTGTCTGTGTTATAATCCATTACGTGACAGTCTGTCTGTGTAATCCACTGTGTGACTGCTGTCTCTAAACACATCGCAGTTCAGGAAAACACAAAGACCAAGATCAGACTGGATGAAAGAGACTGAAGTAACAAGACACATTATTATATTAGGTAGGATGAGAAGACTTCAGTAAGAAGATACATTATATTAGGTAGGATGAGAAGACTTCAGTAAGAAGATACATTATATTAGGTAGGATGAGAAGACTTCAGTAAGAAGAGACATTATTATATTAGGTAGGATGAGAAGAAGAGACATTATTATATTAGGTAGGATGAGAAGACTTCAGTAAGAAGATACATTATTATATTAGGTAGGATGAGAAGAAGAGACATTATTATATTAGGTTGGATGAGAAGAAGAGACATTATTATATTAGGTTGGATGAGAAGACTTCAGTAAGAAGATACATTATTATATTAGGTAGGATGAGAAGAAGAGACATTATTATATTAGGTTGGATGAGAAGAAGAGACATTATTATATTAGGTTGGATGAGAAGACTTCAGTAAGAAGAGACATTATTATATTAGGTAGGATGAGAAGAAGATACATTATATTAGGTAGGATGAGAAGACTTCAGTAAGAAGAGACATTATTATATTAGGTAGGATGAGAAGAAGAGACATTATTATATTAGGTAGGATGAGAAGAAGATACTGAAGTATGTATCTTCTTCTCATCCTACCTAATATAATAATGTCTCTTCTTACTGAAGTCTTCTCATCCTACCTAATATAATAATGTCTCTTCTTCTCATCCTACCTAATATAATAATGTCTCTTCTTACTGAAGTCTTCTCATCCAACCTAATATAATGTAAGAAGAGACATTATTATATTAGGTAGGATGAGAAGAAGAGACATTATTATATTAGGTAGGATGAGAAGATTTCTGTAAGAAGAGACATTATTATATTAGGTAGGATGAGAAGACTTGAGTAAGAAGAGATATTATTATATTAGGTAGGATGAGAAGACTTGAGTAAGAAGAGACATTATTATATTAGGTAGGATGAGAAGAAGAGACATTATATTAGGTAGGATGAGAAGAGACATTATTATATTAGGTAGGATGAGAAGACGTCAGAGAGAGAGAGAGAGAAGTCATCAGAGGCAGAAACAGGAGAGAGAAAGAGAAGTCATCAGAGGCAGAAACAGGAGAGAGAGAGAGAAGTCAGGGACTCCTGGCTCGGTGGCCAGATGGTCACCAGGAGGGGCCCTGACAGCTGTGTGTGTTGTGTGTGTGTGTGTGTGTGTGTGTGTGTGTGTGTGTGTGTGTGTGTGTGTGTGTGTGTGTGTGTGTGTGTGTGTGTGTGTGTGTGTGTGTGGCAGCAGATTGTGACCAACACATGTCTGAGTACTTAGTGACAAAAGAGGGAGGTGAAGAGAGAGAGAATAAGAAAGATACACAGACGACTACCTGTCTCTGATATCTCTGGGACGACACCCGCAGCCTAAACAACACACAGTGTGAGAGGCAATGTTCTACAAGTGAGTGTGTTTTGGTGCCTGCATCCGTGTGTGTGAGTTCTAAGAGTGTGTGTGTGTTTGTGTTCTAAGAGTGTGTGTGTGTTCTAAGAGTGTGTGTGCGTGTGTTCTTAGAGTGTGTGTGTGCGTGTGTTCTTAAGAGTGTGTGTGTTCTAAGAGTGTGTGTGTGTTCTAAGAGTGTGTGTGTGTTCTAAGAGTGTGTGTGTGTTCTTAAGAGTGTGTGTGCGTGTGTTCTTAGAGTGTGTGTGCGTGCGTGTGTTCTTAGAGTGTGTGTGCGTGCGTGTGTTCTTAAGAGTGTGTGTGTGCGTGTGTTCTTAGAGTGTGTGTGTGCGTGTGTTCTTAAGAGTGTGTGTGTGCGTGTGTTCTTAGAGTGTGTGTGTGCGTGTGTTCTTAAGAGTGTGTGTGTGTGCGTGTGTTCTTAAGAGTGTGTGTGTGCGTGTGTTCTTAAGAGTGTGTGTGTGCGTGTGTTCTTAAGAGTGTGTGTGTTGTGTGTGTGTTCTTAGAGTGTGTGCGTGTGTTCTTAAGAGTGTGTGTGTGCGTGTGTTCTTAAGAGTGTGTGTGTGCGTGTGTTCTTAAGAGTGTGTGTGTGCGTGTGTTCTTAAGAGTGTGTGTGCGCCAGTCTGCCCTCACAACAGGCTGTGGCAGAGGCAGAAGCAGAGTGGTGCTCCTTTCAACCAATCACACACCTGCCTCCTGTGTCACACAGGCCAGCCTCGCCAATCAGAACAGCCCTGAGAGAGTCACACACACTGAGGGCTCCTCTCCTG
>NW_022261978.1:15665003-15679358 GCF_002021735.2 Oncorhynchus kisutch | reverse complement strand
CCTCCCTCCCTCCCTCCCTCCCTCCCTCCTCTCTCTCTCTCTTCTCTCTCTCTCCCTCCCTCCCTCACCTCCCTCTCCTACTCTCTCTCTCTATGTCTCTATCTCTCTTTCCTCCTTTTCCTTTTTCCCTCCCTACCGCTCTCTCTCGCTTCCTCCTCCTCCTCCTCCCTCCCTCTCTTCCTCCCTAACCTCTCTCTCTCCCCCTCCCCTCTCTCTCTCTCCTTACCTCCCTCCCCTCCCACTCCTTATATCTCCTCCCCTCTCCCTCTCTTTCTCTCTCCATCTCCGTTTGCCTCTCTCTGCCCCCCCTCCTCCTCGGGCTCTCTCTCTTTCTCTCTCTCCCCCAACAGTGTCAGGGCTTGAGCTTGAGCTGCTCTCAGATCTGTTGCGAGCCGTCAGAGGAGAACGAGGGAGGAGGGAGAGGAGGAGGAGGGGGCAGGCAGGGGAAGGCTGTGTTCCGTCATGTTCTCTGCTGCACTGGCTTCCTGCTAACACTGACACCAGACTAACTGTCTCTCTCCTCATTCCTCTCTTCCCGCGCTCCTTTCTTTACCCTTCCTCCTCTTCTCTCTCTCTCCTCTCTTCCCTCCATCTCTTTAACCAGTCCTACTCCTCCTGTTCTCTCTCTCTCTCCTCTCTTCCCTCCATCTCTTTAACCAGTCCTACTCCTCCTGTTCTCTCTCTCTCCTCTCTTCCCTCCATCTCTTTAACCAGTCCTACTCCTCCTCTTCTCTCTCTCTCTCCTCTCTTCCCTCCATCTCTTTAACCAGTCCTACTCCTCCTGTTCTCTCTCTCCTCTCTTCCCTCCATCTCTTTAACCAGTCCTACTCCTCCTGTTCTCTCTCTCCTCTCTTCCTTCCATCTCTTTAACCAGTCCTACTCCTCCTGTTCTCTCTCTCTCTCTCTCCTCTCTTCCCTCCATCTCTTTAACCAGTCCTACTCCTCCTGTTCTCTCTCTCTCTCCTCTCTTCCCTCCATCTCTTTAACCAGTCCTACTCCCCTGTGCTTAGTATTAGTTCTACTCCACTAAACCTGATCAATACAAGATCAACACACACCAACAAATCCAACTGCATCAGCAGAGAGCAGTGGGAGGGAAAGTGATTGCTGGGCTCCCCCTCCGCAACTCCCCCGTTAAATGTGTTTGGTTTGCTCCGGCGGTTGCCAGAGAAAACACACTGAGACAAACCATCTCCCACACCCTCGGGGGGTGTTAATGTAGGGTCGATACTCAGCTCAACAACAGGCTGTTATTATATATTAGTAGTGGGAGGCTGTTATTATATAGTAGTGGGGAGGCTGTTTTATTATAGTAGTAGGGAGGCTGTTATTATATAGTAGTAGGGGAGGCTGTTATTATATAGTAGTGGGAGGCTGTTATTATATATTATTAGGGAGGTTGTTGTTATATAGTAGTAGGGAGGCTGTTATTATATAGTAGTAGGGAGGCTGTTATTATATAGTAGTAGGGAGGCTGTTATTATATAGTAGTAGGGAGGCTGTTATTATATAGTAGTAGGGAGGCTGTTATTATATAGTAGTAGGGAGGCTGTTATTATATAGTAGTAGGGAGGCTGTTTATATAGTAGTAGGGAGGCTGTTATTATATGTAAGTAGGGAGGCTGTTATTATATAGTAGTAGGGAGGCTGTTATTATATAGTAGTGGGGAGGCTGTTATTATATAGTAGTGGGAGGCTGTTATTATATAGTAGTGGGGAGGCTGTTATTATATAGTAGTAGGAGGCTGCTGTTATTATATAGTAGTGGGAGGCTGTTATTATATAGTAGTAGGGAGGCTGCTGTTATTATATAGTAGTAGGGAGGCTGCTGTTATTATATAGTAGTAGGGAGGCTGCTGTTATTATATAGTAGTGGGGAGGCTGCTGTTATTATATAGTAGTGGGAGGCTGTTATTATATAGTAGTGGGGAGGCTGTTATTATATAGTAGTGGGAGGCTGTTATATATAGTAGTGGGGAGGCTGTTATTATATAGTAGTAGGGAGGCTGCTGTTATATATAGTAGTGGGAGGCTGTTATTATATAGTAGTAGGGAGGCTGTATTATATAGTAGTGGGAGGCTGTTATTATATAGTAGTAGGGAGGCTGTTATTATATAGTAGTGGGGAGGCTGTTATTATATAGTAGTAGGGAGGCTGCTGTTATTATATAGTAGTGGGAGGCTGTTATTATATAGTAGTAGGGAGGCTGCTGTTATTATATAGTAGTGGGAGGCTGTTATTATATAGTAGTGGGGAGGCTGTTATTATATAGTAGTGGGGAGGCTGTTATTATATAGTAGTAGGGAGGCTGTTATTATATAGTAGTAGGGAGGCTGCTGTTATTATATAGTAGTGGGAGGCTGTTATTATATAGTAGTGGGGAGGCTGTTTATTATATAGTAGTAGGGAGGCTGCTGTTATTATATAGTAGTGGGAGGCTGTATTATATAGTAGTAGGGAGGCTGCTGTATATATAGTAGTAGGGAGGCTGCTGTTATTATATAGTAGTAGGGAGGCTGCTGTTATTATATAGTAGTAGGGAGGCTGCTGTTATTCTATAGTAGTGGGGAGGCTGCTGTTATTATATAGTAGTGGGAGGCTGTTATTATATAGTAGTGGGGAGGCTGTTATTATATAGTAGTGGGAGGCTGTTATTATATAGTAGTGGGGAGGCTGTTATTATATAGTAGTAGGGAGGCTGCTGTTATTATATAGTAGTGGGAGGCTGTTATTATATAGTAGTAGGGAGGCTGTTATTATATAGTAGTGGGAGGCTGTTATTATATAGTAGTAGGGAGGCTGTTATTATATAGTAGTGGGGAGGCTGTTATTATATAGTAGTAGGGAGGCTGCTGTTATTATATAGTAGTGGGAGGCTGTTATTATATAGTAGTAGGGAGGCTGCTGTTATTATATAGTAGTGGGAGGCTGTTATTATATAGTAGTGGGGAGGCTGTTATTATATAGTAGTGGGGAGGCTGTTATTATATAGTAGTAGGGAGGCTGTTATTATATAGTAGTAGGGAGGCTGCTGTTATTATATAGTAGTGGGAGGCTGTTATTATATAGTAGTAGGGAGGCTGCTGTTATTATATAGTAGTGGGAGGCTGTTATTATATAGTAGTGGGGAGGCTGTTATTATATAGTAGTAGGGAGGCTGTTATTATATAGTAGTAGGGAGGCTGCTGTTATTATATAGTAGTGGGAGGCTGTTATTATATAGTAGTAGGAGGCTGTTATTATATAGTAGTAGGGAGGCTGCTGTTATTATATAGTAGTGGGAGGCTGTTATTATATAGTAGTAGGGAGGCTGTTATTATATAGTAGTGGGGAGGCTGTTATTATATAGTAGAAGGGAGGCTGTTATTATATAGTAGTAGGGAGGCTGTTATTATATAGTAGTAGGGAGGCTGTTATTATATAGTAGTGGGAGGCTATTATTAAATAGTAGTGGGAGGCTGTTATTATATAGTAGTAGGGAGGCTGCTGTTATTATATAGTAGTGGGAGGCTGTTATTATATAGTAGTGGGGAGGCTGTTATTATATAGTAGTGGGGAGGCTGTTATTATATAGTAGTAGGGAGGCTGTTATTATATAGTAGTAGGGAGGCTGCTGTTATTATATAGTAGTGGGAGGCTGTTATTATATAGTAGTAGGGAGGCTGCTGTTATTATATAGTAGTGGGAGGCTGTTATTATATAGTAGTGGGGAGGCTGTTATTATATAGTAGTAGGGAGGCTGTTATTATATAGTAGTAGGGAGGCTGCTGTTATTATATAGTAGTGGGAGGCTGTTATTATATAGTAGTAGGGAGGCTGTTATTATATAGTAGTAGGGAGGCTGCTGTTATTATATAGTAGTGGGAGGCTGTTATTATATAGTAGTAGGGAGGCTGTTATTATATAGTAGTGGGGAGGCTGTATTATATAGTAGAAGGGAGGCTGTTATTATATAGTAGTAGGGAGGCTGTTATTATATAGTAGTAGGGAGGCTGTTATTATATAGTAGTGGGAGGCTATTATTAAATAGTAGTGGGAGGCTGTTATTATATAGTAGTAGGGAGGCTGTTATTATATAGTAGTAGGGAGGCTGTTATTATATAGTAGTAGGGAGGCTGTTATTATATAGTAGTGGGAGGCTGTTATTATATAGTAGTGGGAGGCTGCTATTATTATATAGTAGTGGGAGGCTATTATTATATAGTAGTAGGGAGGCTGTTATTATATAGTAGTAGGGAGGCTGTTATTATATAGTAGTGGGAGGCTGTTATTATATAGTAGTGGGGAGTCTGTTATTATATAGTAGTAGGGAGGCTATTATTATATAGTAGGGAGGCTGTTATTATATAGTAGTAGGGAGGCTGTTATTATATAGTAGTGGGAGGCTGTTATTATATAGTAGTAGGGAGGCTGCTGTTATTATATAGTAGTGGGAGGCTATTATTATATAGTAGGAGGGAGGCTGTTATTATATAGTAGTAGGGAGGCTGTTATTATATAGTAGTGGGAGGCTGTTATTATATAGTAGTAGGGAGGCTGTTATTATATAGTAGTAGGTAGGCTGTTATTATATAGTGGTAGGGAGGCTGTTATTATATAGTAGTGGGGAGGCTGTTATTATATAGTAGTAGGGAGGCTGTTATTACATATTAGTAGTGGGGAGGCTGTTATTATATAGTAGTAGGGAGGCTGTTATTATATAGTAGTAGGGAGGCTGTTATTATGTAGTAGTAGGGAGGCTGTTATTATATAGTAGTAGGGAGGCTGTTATTATATAGTAGTAGGGAGGCTGTTATTATATAGTAGTAGGGAGGCTGTTATTATATAGTAGTAGGGAGGCTGTTATTATATAGTAGTGGGGAGGCTGTTATTATATAGTAGTAGGTGGGCTGTTATTATATAGTAGTAGGGAGGCTGTTATTATATAGTAGTGGGGAGGCTGTTATTATATAGTAGTGGGGAGGCTGTTATTATATAGTAGTAGGGAGGCTGTTATTATATATTATTAGGGAGGCTGCTATTATTATATAGTAGTGGGAGGCTGCTATTATTATATAGTAGTGGGAGGCTATTATTATATAGTAGTAGGGAGGCTGTTATTATATAGTAGTAGGGAGGCTGTTATTATATAGTAGTGGGAGGCTGTTATTATATAGTAGTGGGGAGTCTGTTATTATATAGTAGTAGGGAGGCTATTATTATATAGTAGGGAGGCTGTTATTATATAGTAGTAGGGAGGCTGTTATTATATAGTAGTGGGAGGCTGTTATTATATAGTAGTAGGGAGGCTGCTGTTATTATATAGTAGTGGGAGGCTATTATTATATAGTAGGAGGGAGGCTGTTATTATATAGTAGTAGGTAGGCTGTTATTATATAGTGGTAGGGAGGCTGTTATTATATAGTAGTGGGGAGGCTGTTATTATATAGTAGTAGGGAGGCTGTTATTACATATTAGTAGTGGGGAGGCTGTTATTATATAGTAGTAGGGAGGCTGTTATTATATAGTAGTAGGGAGGCTGTTATTATGTAGTAGTAGGGAGGCTGTTATTATATAGTAGTAGGGAGGCTGTTATTATATAGTAGTAGGGAGGCTGTTATTATATAGTAGTAGGGAGGCTGTTATTATATAGTAGTGGGGAGGCTGTTATTATATAGTAGTAGGTGGGCTGTTATTATATAGTAGTAGGGAGGCTGTTATTATATAGTAGTAGGGAGGCTGTTATTATATAGTAGTAGGGAGGCTGTTATTATATAGTAGTAGGGAGGCTGTTATTATATAGTAGTGGGGAGGCTGTTATTATATAGTAGTGGGAGGCTGTTATTATATAGTAGTAGGGAGGCTGTTATTATATAGTAGTAGGGAGGCTGTTATTATATAGTAGTAGCGAGGCTGTTATTATATAGTAGTAGGGAGGCTGTTATTATATAGTAGTAGGGAGGCTGTTATTATATAGTAGTGGGGAGTCTGTTATTATATAGTAGTAGGGAGGCTGTTATTATATAGTAGTAGGGAGGCTGTTATTATATAGTAGTAGGGAGGCTGTTATTATATAGTAGTGGGGAGTCTGTTAATATATAGTAGTAGGGAGGCTGTTATTATATAGTAGTAGGGAGGCTGTTATTATATAGTAGTAGGGAGGCTGTTATTATATAGTAGTAGGGAGGCTGTTATTATATAGTAGTAGGGAGGCTGTTATTATATAGTAGTAGGGAGGCTGTTATTATATAGTAGTAGGGAGGTTGTTATATAGTAGTAGGGAGGCTGTTATTATATAGTAGTAGGGAGGCTGTTATTATATAGTAGTGGGGAGGCTGTTATTATATAGTAGTAGGGAGGCTGTTATTATATAGTAGTAGGGAGGCTGTTATTATATAGTAGTAGGGAGGCTGTTATTATATAGTAGTAGGGAGGCTGTTATTATATAGTAGTAGGGAGGCTGTTATTATATAGTAGTAGGGAGGCTGTTATTATATAGTAGTAGGGAGGCTGTTATTATATAGTAGTAGGGAGGCTGTTATATAGTAGGAGGGAGGCTGTTATTATATAGTAGTAAGGAGGCTGTTATTATATAGTAGTAGGGAGGCTGTTATTATATAGTAGTAGGGAGGCTGTTATTATATAGTAGTGGGGAGGCTGTTATTATATAGTAGTAGGGAGGCTGTTATTATATAGTAGTGGGAGGCTGTTATTATATAGTAGTGGGGAGGCTGTTATTATATAGTAGTAGGGAGGCTGTTATTATATAGTAGTGGGGAGGCTGTTATTATATAGTAGTGGGGAGGCTGTTATTATATAGTAGTAGGGAGGCTTGTTATTATATAGTAGTGGGAGGCTGTTATTATATAGTAGTGGGGAGGCTGTTATTATATAGTAGTAGGGAGGCTGTTATATAGTAGTAGGGAGGCTGGTATTATATAGTAGTGGGAGGCTGTTATTATATAGTAGTGGGGAGGCTGTTATTATATAGTAGTAGGGAGGCTGTTATTATATAGTAGTGGGGAGGCTGTTATTATATAGTAGTAGGGAGGCTGTTATTATATAGTAGTAGGGAGGTTGTTATATAGTAGTAGGGAGGCTGGTATTATATAGTAGTGGGAGGCTGTTATTATATAGTAGTAGGGAGGCTGTTATTATATAGTAGTAGGGAGGCTGTTATATAGTAGTAGGGAGGCTGTTATTATATAGTAGTAGGGAGGTTGTTATATAGTAGTAGGGAGGCTGGTATTATATAGTAGTGGGAGGCTGTTATTATATAGTAGTAGGGAGGCTGCTGTTATTATATAGTAGTGGGGAGTCTGTTATTATATAGTAGTAGGGAGGCTGTTATTATATAGTAGTAGGGAGGCTGTTATTATATAGTAGTAGGGAGGCTGTTATATAGTAGGAGGGAGGCTGTTATATATAGTAGTAGGGAGGCTGTTATTATATAGTAGTAGGGAGGCTGTTATTATATAGTAGTAGGGAGGCTGTTATTATATAGTAGTAGGGAGGCTGTTATATAGTAGGAGGGAGGCTGTTATTATATAGTAGTAGGGAGGCTGTTATTATATAGTAGTAGGGAGGCTGTTATTATATAGTAGTAGGGAGGCTGTTATATAGTAGGAGGGAGGCTGTTATTATATAGTAGTGGGAGGCTGTTATTATATAGTAGTAGGGAGGCTGTTATTATATAGTAGTAGGGAGGCTGCTGTTATTATATAGTAGTAGGGAGGCTGTTATTATATAGTAGTAGGGAGGCTGTTATTATATAGTAGTAGGGAGGCTGTTATTATATAGTAGGAGGGAGGCTGTTATTATATAGTAGTAGGGAGGCTGTTATATAGTAGGAGGGAGGGCTGTTATTATATAGTAGTGGGAGGCTGTTATTATATAGTAGTAGGGAGGCTGTTATTATATAGTAGTAGGGAGGGCTGCTGTTATTATATAGTAGTAGGGAGGCTGTTATTATATAGTAGTAGGGAGGCTGTTATTATATAGTAGTAGGGAGGCTGTTATTATATAGTAGTAGGGAGGCTGTTATTATATAGTAGTAGGGAGGCTGTTATTATATAGTAGTAGGGAGGCTGTTATTATATGTAGTGGGGAGGCTGTTATTATATAGTAGGAGGGAGGCTGTTATTATATAGTAGTAGGGAGGCTGTTATTATATAGTAGTAGGGAGGCTGTTATTATATAGTAGTAGGGAGGCTGTTATTATATAGTAGTAGGGAGGCTGTTATTATATAGTAGTAGGGAGGCTGTTATTATATAGTAGTAGGGAGGCTGTTATTATATAGTAGTAGGGAGGGCTGTTATTATATAGTAGTAGGGAGGCTGTTATTATATAGTAGTAGGGAGGCTGTTATTATATAGTAGTAGGGAGGCTGTTATATATAGTAGTAGGGAGGCTGTTATTATATAGTAGTAGGGAGGCTGTTATTATATAGTAGGAGGGAGGCTGTTATTACTGATGACATGGTGGCTGTATTGTACTGTAACATCGTGTCCATATTACACCCTTTATATTTAGTAATTTAGCCATTTAGTAATTTAGCCATTTAGTAATTTAGTCATTTAGCCATTTAGCCACTCTTACAGTAGTGAGTGCATCCATTTTCATTGGTACTGTTCCCCCGTGGGAATCGAACCCACAACTCTGGCGATGTAAGTGCTGCGCTCTACAAACTGAGCCACACAGGACTCATTATATTCTAGCTGAAATACACTGAGTGTACAAAACATTAGGAACACCTTCCCAGTATTGAGTTTCACCCCGTTTTGCCATCAGAACAGCCTCACTACATCAGGGACATGGACTCTACAAGGTGTTCGTTCCACAGGGAGGCTGGCCCATGTTGACTCCAATGCTTCCCACAGTTGGCTGGATGTCCTTTGGGTGGTGGACCATTCTTGATACACAAGGGAAGCCCAGCAGCGTTGCAGTTCTTGATACAAACTGGCACCTACTACCATACCCCCTGTTCAAAGGCACTTAAATATCTTATCTTACCCATTCACCCTCTTAATGACACACGCACACATTCCATGTCTCAATTGTCTCAAGGCTTAACATCCTTCTTTAACCCGTCTCCTCCCCTTCATCTACACTGTTTGAAGTGGATTTAACAAGTGACATCAATAAGGGATCATAGTTTTCACCTGGTCAGTCTGTGTCATGGAAAGAGCAGTTGTTCCTAATGTTTTGTTCACTCATTCCGGTATACAATACAACTGGGGATTCGAACCGGCTACAGGCCCAACTCCTTGGCCGTTGGGCGACCTACCGGTATTAACCGACATCAGATGATAAATGGTGGGAATGAGCTCCATTTCCTGTCTGTAAGACGCCATGCTAAATATTGCTTTTGTGAGTGTGTGTGTGTCTGCGCGCGGTAGTGTGTGTGTCTGTCTGCGCGCGGTAGTGTGTGTGTGTGTGTGTGTGTGTGTGTGTCTGCGTATGGTAGTGTGTGTCTGCGTGCGGTAGTGTGTGTGTGTCTGCGTGCGGTAGTGTGTGTGTGTGTCTGCGTGCGGTAGTGTGTGTGTGTGTGTCTGCGTGCGGTAGTGTGTGTGTGTGTCTGCGTGCAGTAGTGTGTGTGTGTGTGTGTGCGTGCGGTAGTGTGTGTGTCTGCGTGCGGTAGTGTGTGTGTCTGCGTGCGGTAGTGTGTGTGTGTGTGTGTCTGCGTGCGGTAGTGTGTGTGTGTGTGTGTCTGCTTGCGGTAGTGTGTGTGTGTGTGTGTGTGTGTCTGCGTGCGGTAGTGTGTGTGTGTGTGTGTGTGTGTCTGTGTGTGTGTGTCTGTGTGTCTGCGTGCGGTAGTGTGTGTGTGTGTGTGTCTGTCTGCGCGCGGTAGTGTGTGTGTGTGTGTCTGCGTGCGGTAGTGTGTGTGTCTGTGTGCGGTAGTGTGTGTGTGTGTGTGTCTGCGTGCGGTAGTGTGTGTGTGGCTGCGCGCGGTAGTGTGTGTGTGTGTCTGCGCGCGGTAGTGTGTGTGTGTGTGTGAGAGGAGAGAAGGAGGAGAGAGGAGGGGAGAGGAGAGGAGAGAAGGAGGAGAGAGGAGGGGAGAGGAGAGCCACAGCACAGTGAGATCCCTGCATACTAAATAGACTGGTGTCGCCCCAGCCAGCACCTGCCAGGCTACACACACACACACACACACACACACACACACACACACACACACACACACACACACATTCCTCTGCCACTCACACCTCATGCCAGCTCAAAGTTTGGCCCGCCTCAGCCTGCTCCAGGTTGCCATGGACACCATGGCCCACAGCACCTAGCAGCCAGAATCAATGGGAAGCTTCAAGACCAGAGAGGCAGGGGGTAGAGAGAGAGAGAGGGAGAGGGTGTGTGTGTGTATCTTGGTCGAGGATGGGAAGGCACAGATGTGACCTCACCCCTGTCCCCAAAGTGCCCCCTCTCTCCCCATCTGCTCTGACACACACACACTCTGAGTCCACTGACTAGATGGATTTCTGGTGCTGTTCCTGTTCAAGATAACGTGTGTGTTGTACTCTTTTCCTATACTTCTATGAGGCATATAGCTGACAGCAGGAACACTGGCTCTGTCTTCAGTAAGAATAGACAGTAGTAATAGTGGTCTGATAATATGACTGGGGTGGTCTGATAATATGACTGGGGTGGTCTGATAATATGACTGGGGTGGTCTGATAATATGACTGGTGTTCTGATAATATGACTGGGGTGATAGTGGTCTGATAATATGACTGGGGTGATAGTGGTCTGATAATATGACTGGGGTGTTAGTGGTCTGATATTATGACTGGGGTGATAGTGGTCTGATAATATGACTGGGGTGGTCTGATAATATGACTGGGGTGGTCTGATAATATGACTGGGGTGGTCTGATAATATGACTGTGGTGGTCTGATAATATGACTGGGGTGATAGTGCTCTGATAATATTACTGGGGTGGTCTGATAATATGACTGGGGTGATAGTGGTCTGATAATATGACTGGGGTGTTAGTGGTCTGATAATATGACTGGGGTGATAGTGGTCTGCTAATATGACTGGGGTGTTAGTGGTCTGATAATATGACTGTGGTGGTCTGGTAATATGACTGGGGTGATAGTGGTCTGCTAATATGACTGGGGTGTTAGTGGTCTGATAATATGACTGTGGTGGTCTGGTAATATGACTGGGGTGATAGTGGTCTGATAATATGACTGGGGTGGTCTGATAATATGACTGGGGTGATAGTGTTCTGATAATATGACTGGGGTGTTAGTGGTCTGATAATATGACTGTGTGGTCTGATAATATGACTGTGGTGGTCTGATAATATGACTGGGGTGTTAGTGGTCTGATAATATGACTGGGGTGGTCTGATAATATGACTGGGGTTGATAGTGCTCTGATAATATGACTGGGGTGTTAGTGGTCTGATAATATGACTGGGGTGGTCTGATAATATGACTGGGGTGTTAGTGGTCTGATAATATGACTGGGGTGATAGTGGTCTGATAATATGACTGTGGTGGTCTGATAATATGACTGGGGTGATAGTGGTCTGATAATATGACTGGGGTGATAGTGGTCTGATATTATGACTGGGGTGGTTAGTGGTCTGATAATATGACTGGGGTGATAGTGGTCTGATAATATGACTGTGATGGTCTGATAATATGACTGTGGTGGTCTGATAATATGACTGGGGTGATAGTGGTCTGATAATATGACTGGGGTGGTCTGATAATATGACTGCGGTGTTAGTGGTCTGATAATATGACTGGGGTGATAGTGGTCTGATATTATGACTGGGGTGATAGTGGTCTGATATTATGACTGGGGTGGTCTGATAATATGACTGGGGTGATAGTGGTCTGATTATATGACTGGGGTGATAGTGGTCTGATAATATGACTGGGGTGGTCTGAAAATATTTCTGAACTACACACAAGGACAGACAGGAAGTCAGGAGAGGCACATGTTAGGAATCACACACACACATTCCAGGATAATTAGAAGGGGGAGGGAGAGAGATGCACACACACACCAATGATATGTAGAGTGAAAGAAAGAGAGGCAGAGTTGAGACCGGAGAGAAGAAGAGGGAGAGACAGAAACGGCTGCAGAGCTTTGAGGATTATGGGTAGATTTGGACTTTTTTGTAGCGAGATTCTTTTTCTCTGAGCAATTTGCCTCGAACGTCTTGAACAGCGTTAATCCTCTCTTAAAGAAACCTAATCCTGCTAGCAATGTACCTGATACCGAGGGAATGGAGGGAGGTCGGGATAGAGAGAGGGATGGTTAGAGAGACCCAACATTAAGGAAAGCTTCATTACAGACTCAGTGAGCATAGCCTTGCTATTGAGAAAGGCCTCCGAAGGCAGACATGGCTCTCAAGAGAAGACAGGCTATGTGCTCACTGCCCACAAAATGAGGTGGAAACTGAGCTGTACTTCCAAACCTCCTGCCCAATGTATGACCATATTAGAGAGACATATTTCCCTCAGATTACACAGATCCACAAAGAATTCGAAAAACAAACCCGATTTTGATAAACTCCCATATCTACTGGATAAAATACCAGTGTGACATCACAGCAGCAAGATGTGTGACCTGTTGCCACAAGAAAAGGGCAACCAGTGAAGAACAACAACCAGTGTAAATACAACCCATATCTATGCTTATTTATTTCCCTTTGTACTTTAACTATTTGCAAATCATTATAACACTGTATATAGACATAATATGACATTTGAAATGTCTGTATTCCTTTGGATATTTTGTGTGTTTATCATCTATTTCACTTGCTTTTGCAATGTGAGCGTAGGGGGGGGGGGGGGGGGGGTTCTGTCATTTAGTCTGTAAAGGACTTGATGTCCATTGATTTCGGAAAGTATTCAGACCCCTTGACTTTTTCCACATTTTGTTACGTTACAGCCTTATTCTAAAATGGATCAAATTGTTATTTTCCCTCATCAGTCTACACACAATACCCCGTAATGAGGTCACAATACCCCGTAATGAGGTCACAATACCCCGTAATGAGGTCACAATACTCTGTAATGAGGTCACAATACTCTGTAATGACGTCACAATAACCCCATAATGACAAATAAAAAAACTGTTTTTTAGAATTCTATGCAAATGTAAAAAAAAGTACATTTCACATTTACATGAGCATTCAGACCCTTTACTCAGTACTTTGTTGAAGCACCTTTGGCAGTGATTACAGCCTCCAGTCTTCCTGGGTATGACGCTACAAGCTTGGCACACCTGTATTTGGGGAGTTTCTCCCATTCTTCTCTGCAGATCCTCTCAGGTTCTGTCAGGTTGAATAGGGAGCATCGCTGCACAGCTATTTTCAGGTCTCTCTAGAGATGTTCGATCGGGTTCATGTCCGGGCTCTGGCTGGGCAACTCAAGGGCATTCAGAGACTTGTCCCGAAGTTAACCTTCGCCCCCAGTCTGAGGTCCTGAGCACTCTGGAGCAGGTTTTGATCAAGGATCTCTCCGAACATTTCTCCGTTCATCTTTCCCTCGATCCTGACTAGTCTCCAAGTCCTGCCGCTGATAAACACCCCCACAGCATGATGCTGCCACCACCATGCTTCACCGTAGGGATGGTGCCAGGTTTCCTCCAGACGTGGCGCTTGGCATTCAGGCCAAAGAGTTCAATCTTGGTTTCATCAGACCAGAGAACCTTGTTTCTCATGGTCAGAGTCCTTTAGGTGCCTTTTTGCAAACTACAAGCGGGCTGTCATTTGTCATGTACTGAGGAGTGGCTTCTGTCTGGCCACTCTACCATAAAGGCCTGATTGGTGCAGAGATGGTTGTCCTTCTGGAAGGTTCTCCCATCTCCACAGAGGAACTCTGGAGCTCTGTCAGAGTGACCATCGGGTTCTTATTCACCTCCCTGACCAAGGCCCTTCTCCCCCTGATTGCTCAGTTTGGCTGGGCGGCCAGCTCTAGGAAGAGTCTTGGTGGTTCCAAACTTCTTCCATTTAAGAATGATTGAGGCCACTGTGTTCTTTGGGACCTTCAATAGTGCAGAAATGTTTTGGTACCCTTTCCCAGATCTGTGCCTTGACACAATCCTGTCTCGGAGCTCTACGGACAATTCCTTCGACCTCATGGCTTGGGTTTTGCTCGGACATGCACTTCCGACTGTGGTCCCTATATAGACAGGTGTGTGCCTTTCCAAGTCACATCAAATCAATTGAATTTACCACAGGGGACTCCAATCAAGTTGTAGAAACATCTCAAGGATCAATGGAAACAGGATGCACCTGACTTCAACTTCGACTCTCATAGCAAAGGGTCTGAATACTAAATAAGGTATTTCTGTTTTTAATTTTAATACATATGCAAAACTTTCTAAAAACTATTTTCAATTTGTGATG